>NC_042961.1:26865810-27165810 GCF_901001165.1 Salmo trutta | reverse complement strand
CTGGGTCTCAGCCACTGACAGAGGATAGATGCATCTGCGCTGAGGTGTAGCACTGGAAAACAGGTCAATGGCACAGTCCCAGGGGCGATGAGGAGGGAGACCGGTAGCGCGGTCTTGGAGAATACCTCCCTTAGATCCTGATATTCCTCCGGGATGTTGGGCTGGAGGGCAACCACATGACTCTCAACTGACGTGGAACCACAGGGGACAGGAAAGCAGGTCTTCCGGCATTCAGGTGACCAATCGGTGATTCTCATCCTCGACCATGAGATGGTAGGGTTATGGCGCTGAAGCCATGGTAGGCCGAGGATGATCTTGTGAACTTGTGAATATATATATATATATACACACTGCTCAAAAAAATAAAGGGAACACTTAAACAACACAATGTAACTCCAAGTCAATCACACTTCTGTGAAATCAAACTGTCCACTTAGGAAGGAACACTGATTGACAATACATTTCACATGCTGTTGTGCAAATGGAATAGACAACAGATGGAAATTATAGGTAATTAGCAAGACACCCACAATAAAGGAGTGGTTCTGCAGGTGGGGACCACAGACCACTTCTCAGTTCCTATGCTTCCTGGCTGATGTTTTGGTCACTTTTGAATGCTGGCGGTGCTTTCACTCTAGTGGTAGCATGAGACGGAGTCTACAACCCACACAAGTGGCTCAGGTAGTGCAGCTCATCCAGGATGGCACATTAATGCGAGCTGTGGCAAGAAGGTTTGCTGTGTCTGTCAACGTAGTGTCCAGAGCATGGAGGCGCTACCAGGAGACAGGCCAGTACATCAGGAGACGTGGAGGAGGCCGAAGGAGGGCAACAACCCAGCAGCAGGACCGCTACCTCTGCCTTTGTGCAAGGAGGAGCAGGAGAAGCACTGCCAGAGCCCTGCAAAATGACCTCCAGCAGGCCACAAATGTGCATGTGTCTGCTCAAACGGTCAGAAACAGACTCCATGAGGGTGGTATGAGGGCCCGACGTCCACAGGTGGGGGTTGTGCTTACAGCCCAACACCGTGCAGGACGTTTGGCATTTGCCAGAGAACACCAAGATTGGCAAATTCGCCACTGGCGCCCTGTGCTCTTCACAGATGAAAGCAGGTTCACACTGAGCACGTGACAGACGTGACAGAGTCTGGAGACGCCGTGGAGAACGTTCTGCTGCCTGCAACATCCTCCAGCATGATCGGTTTGGCGGTGGGTCAGTCATGGTGTGGGGTGGCATTTCTTTGGGGGGCCGCACAGCCCTCCATGTGCTCGCCAGAGGTAGCCTGACTGCCATTAGGTACCGAGATGAGATCATCAGACCCCTTGTGAGACCATATGCTGGTGCGGTTGGCCCTGGGTTCCTCCTAATGCAAGACAATGCTAGACCTCATGTGGCTGGAGTGTGTCAGCAGTTCCTGCAAGAGGAAGGCATTGATCCTATGGACTGGCCCGCCCATTCCCCAGACCTGAATCCAATTGAGCACATCTGGGACTTCATGTCTCGCTCCATCCACCAACGCCACGTTGCACCACAGACCTTCCAGGAGTTGGCGGATGCTTTAGTCCAGGTCTGGGAGGAGATCCCTCAGGAGACCATCCACCACCTCATCAGGAGCGTGCCCAGGCATTGTAGGGAGGTCATACAGGCACGTGGAGGCCACACACACTACTGAGCCTCATTTTGACTTGTTTTAAGGACATTACATCAAAGTTGGATCAGCCTGTAGTGTGGTTTTCCACTTTAATTTTGAGTGTGACTCCAAATCCAGACCTCCATGGGTTGATAAATTGGATTTCCATTGATTATTTTTGTGTGATTTTGTTGTCAGCACATTCAACTATGTAAAGAAAAAAGTATTTAATAAGATTATTTTTTCATTCAGATCTAGGATGTGTTGTTTAAGTGTTCCCTTTATTTTTTTGAGCAGTATATATATACACAGTACCAGTCAAAAGGTTGGACACATCTACCGTAATTTCCGGACTATTGAGCGCACCTGAATATTAGCCGCACCCACTGAATTTTTTTAATGTTTTTATTTTGAACATAAATAAGCCGCACATGTCTATAAGCCGCAGGTGCCTACCGGTACATTGAAACAAATGAACTTTACACAGGCTTTAAGGAAACACGGCTTGTAAAAAAAAAAAAAAGACTTTAACAAAACACGGCTTGTAACAAAAATAAATAGGCTTTAACGAAACACGGCTTGTAACAAAAATAAATAGGCTTTAACGAAACCCGGCTTGTAATAAAAAAAAAAAATTAGCAGTAAGCTTTAGTTGTCTTTTTGCACTGAGTCAATTCCTCACGCTGCTGTTTCCAACGTCTTATCGACTCATTAAGACCAAGCTCCCATGCAGCAGCTCTATTTCCTTTTCCAACAGCCAGATCAATCGCCTTCAACTTGAAAGCTGCATCATATGCAGTTCTCCGTGTCTTTTCCATGATGAGGGTGACAAAATGACTACCGTAATCAGAATGATGGGAAGTTTGAGAGCGCTCATTTAATCTAAACAGTAAACAAAAAAGTTGTTTGACCTTAACCCGTTCGGCAATTTCATTGGTCTAATGAAAGCTTCATGCCGCCAAAAAACTGAGCACGTCACAGAATGTGTTTTTTGGGAGAAAAAAAAATTGAAAGCGGGAAAAATCCATATATTAGCCGTGTCATTGTTTAAGCCGCGAGGTTCAAAGCGTGGGAAAAAAGTTGCGGCTTATAGTCCGGAATTTACGGTACTCAGGGTTTTACATAATTTTTTACTATTTTCTACATCAAAACTATGAAATAACACATATGGAATCATATAGTAACCCAAAAAGGGTTAAACAAATCAAAGTATATTTTATATTTGAGATAGCCACACTTTGCCTTGATGACAGCTTTGGACACTCTTGGCGTTCTTCAACCAGCTTCTCAACCAGCTTCTCTCAACCAGCTTCACCTGGAATGCATTTCAATTAACAGGTGTGCCTTGTTAAAAGTTTATTTGTGGCATTTCTTTCCTTCTTAATGTGTTTGAGCCAATCAGTTGTGTTATGACAAGGTAGGGATGGTATTGAGAAGATAGCCCTATTTGGTAAAAGACAAAGTCCATATTATGGCAAGAGCAGCTCAATTAAGCAAAGAGAAATTACAGTTGAGAGCAACCAGTCAGGATGCTCTCGATGGTGCAGCTGTAGAACCTTCTGACGATCTTTTCAGTCTCCTGAGGGGGAATAGGCTTTGTTGTGCCCTCTTCACAACTGTCTTTGTGTGCTTGGACCATGATAGAGTGTTGGTGATGTGGACACCAAGGAACTTGAAGCTCTCAGCCTGTTCCACTACAGCCCCGTCGATGAGAATGGGGGCGTGCTCAGTCCTCCTTTTCCTGTAGTCCACAATCATCTCCTTTGTCTTGATCACATTGAGGGAGAGGTTGTTGTCCTGGCACCACGCGGCCAGGTCTCTGACCTCCTCCCTATAGGCTGTCTCATCGTTGTCGTTGATCAGGCCTACCACTGTTGTGTCATCAGCAAACTTGATGATAGTGTTGGAGTCGTGCCTGGCCATGCAGTCATGAGTGAACAGGGAGTACAGGAGGGGACTGAGCACGCACCCCTGAGAGGCCCCCGTGTTGAGGATCAGCATGGCGGATGTGTTGTTCCCTACCCTTACCACCTGGGGGCGGCACATCAGGAAGTCCAGGATCCAGTTGCAGAGGGAGGTCTTTAGTCCCAGGGTCCTTAGCTTAGTGATGAGCTATGAGGGCACTATGGTGTTGAACGCTGAGCTGTAATCAATGAATAGCATTCTCACATAGGTGTTCCTTTTGTCCAGGTGGGAAAGGGCAGTGTGGAATGCAATAGAGCTTGCATCATCTGTGGATCTGTTTGGGCGGTATGCAAATTGGAGTGGGTCTAGGGTTTCTGGGATAATGGTGTTGATGTGAGCCTTGACCAGCCTTTCAAAGCACTGCATGGCTACAGATGTGAGTGCTACGGGTCGGTAATCATTTAGGCAGGCTACCTTAGTGTTCTTGGGCACAGGGACTATGGTGGTCTGCTTGAAACATGTTGGTATTACAGACTCGGTCAGGGACTGGTTGAAAATGTCAGTGAAGACACTTGCCAGTTGGTCAGCGCATGCTCGGAGTACACGTCCTGGTAATCCGTCTGGCCCTATGGCCTTGTGAATGTTGTCCTGTTTAAAGGTCTTACTCACATCGGCTACGGAGAGCGTGATCACAGTCGTCCGGAACAGCTGGTGCTTTTCTGCATGTTTCAGTGTTACTTGCCTCGAAGCGAGCATAGAAGTAATTTAGATTGTCTGGAAGGTTCGTGTCACTGGGCAGCTCGCGGCTGTGCTTCCCTTTCTAGTCTGTAATAGTTTGCAAGCCCTGCCACATCCGACGAGCATCGGAGCCGGTGTAGTATTCAATCTTAGTCCTGTATTGAAGCTTTCTCATAATAACTTCTTTTTGCCATCTTATTATATGCATTTCCTTGCATGTGCAACTTCAATCCAAAAACATTACTGTGGTTTTAACATACTGACCATGAGGATAATAACTTTATTTATATATGATTAATTTAATATCACGTCCACAAAAATCCAACATATGTTATTTTCTGGCAAGCATGTCACATTGACCTGACATAGAACTGGGACAATATGCCCCAAATTATCTGGATTGTTTAGTTACTGTATCATGACTGACATGAGTTGGATGTTAGTCAATAATACACACTGAACAAAAATATAAACGCAACGTGCAACAATTTCAACGATTTTACTGAGTTACAGTTCATATAAGGAAATCAGTCAATTGATGTAAATTCATTAGACCCTAATCTATGGATTTCACATGACTAGGAATACAGATACTGTATGCATCTTTTGGTCACCTTAAAAAAAAGGTAGGGATGAGGATCAGAAAACCAGTCAGTATCTGGTGTAACCACCATTTGCCTCATGCAGCGCGATGCATCTCCTTCACATAGAGTTGATCAGGCTGTTCATTGTGGCTTGTGGAAAGTTGTCCCACTCCTCTTCAATGGCTGTGCAAAGATGCTGGATATTAATGGGAACTGGAACATGTCGATTCAGAGCATCCCAAACATGCTCAATGGGTGACATTTTTGGTGAGTATGCAGGTGATTGAATAACTGGGACATTTTCAGCTTCCAGGAATTGTATACAGACCCTTGCGACATGGGCCTTGCGTTATCATGCTTAAACAAGAGATGATGGCAGCGGATACATGGCATGACAATGGGCTTCAGGATCTCGTCATGGCATTCAAATTGCCATCGATAAAATGCAATTTTGTTCATTGCCCGTAGCTTATGCCTGCCTATACGATAACCACACCGCCACCATGGGGCACTCTGTTCACAACGTTGACATCAGCGAATTGCTTGCCCACACGACTGGTATTCTGGATTCATCCATGAAGAGCACATTTCTCCGGCGTGCCAGTGGCCATTGAAGGTGAGCATTTGCCCACTGAAGTTGGTTACGACCCTGGTCAGGACAATGAGCACACAGATGAGCTTCCCTGAGATGGTTTCTGACAGTTTGTGCATAAATTCTTTGGTTATGCAAACCCACATTTTCATTATTTGTCTGGGTGGCTGGTCTCAGACGATCCCGCAAGTGAAGACGCCAGATATGGAGGTCCTGGGCTTGCCTGGTTACACATGGTCTGAGGTTGTGAGGCTGGTTGGATGTACTGCCAAATTCTCTAAAATGAGATTGGAGGTGGCTTATGGTAGAGAAATTAACATTACATTCTCTGGCAACAGCTCTAGTGGACATTTCTGCAGTCGGCATGCCAGTTGCACGCTACCTCAAAACTTGATACAACTGTGGCATTGTGTTGTGTGACAAAACTGAACATTTTAGAGTGGCCTTTTATTGTCCCCATCACAAGGTGCACCTGTGTAATGATCATGCTGTTTAATCAGCTTCTTGATATGCCACACCTGTCAGGTGGATGGATTATCTTGGCAAATAAGAAATGCTCACTAACAGGGATTTAAACAAATTTGGGCAAAAAAATGTATAGAAAAATAAGCTTTTTGTGCGTATGGAACATTTCTGTGCTCTTTTTATTTTAGCTCATGAAACATGGGACCAACACTTTACATATTTATGTATTTTTGTTCAGTATACATTAACACAATGTGCCCCACAGGCCTTCGATTACAGTAAATCAAATCTTTATTGAGCACATGATCAAAATGTCATTGGTAATTGGGTCGCAGAACACTGTCTTTTTCCCATCTGTTTTGAGATCAGTTGATTTGATCTCTGCTGTTTGTAGCATCAGTTTCCACCCCTCTATCTGGGTTGGAGTGGTATGACCCACAACCCCTCAGAAGGGACTCTTGAGGGCCTGCAGCCTGGACCACAGCTGCTCGGTGGGGATGTTTGGCATGTTAGGGGGGTATCTGACTAGCAGGTAGGAGCACCCCGCGACAGACACTGCAGCGCAGAACAACAGGCCTTGGTTGATCACCTGAGGGGAACAAGATAATCAAGTTCATTTTCCACTTAATTCCAACATTAATCCAAAAATACCATCCATCCATTTTCAAGGTACAATTTTACCACTGTGATGTTATTTTCAAAGACTGTTGGCTATAGCAACAATTATCTCTCCCTTCTCCTTGACATTACCCCAAATCCATTTGTTATGACAAATGTCAAAGATGGCAGGTCAGACAACTTGAATCAGTGCCAGGGACAACACGCTCGACTAGCAATCTCAACCCCTACAAATCATAATAGCCACCGACCATACCATATCTCTTTGTCAGACAGGGAACTATTTTTTAAATATGTTTTATTTAACCTTTTGTTTAACTAGGCAAGTCAGTTAAGAACAAATTCTTATTTACAATGACGGCCTATCCCGGCCAAACCCGGACGACGGTGGGGCAATTGTGCGCCGCCCTATGGGACTCCCAATCACGGCCGGATGTGATACAGCCTGGATAAGCATCTTATTTTTGGTTGCAACAAGACAAGTGTTCTACATTATAACTTTGCTAGGTCACTCTGGTTGGAATCAATTCCCTTTTTCTTATCTTGCTTTTGAAAACATTTTTGAAAGCAATATTCAAGCAGTAGTAGGTTAACGAATACTTGCCCTTTCAAAATGTCAGAAAGGCCAGATAGACAAAGAAAAAACAGAACTGTATAAAAGAAAATGTATGCACTTAAAGACCCTTGAACAGTGTAAAATGAACGTGTACAATGTCCTTTCTTACTTTCTCTTGCCAGTGCCAGCGTTTTACCGCCTTATGGTACCTTGTCCTGGTAAATGTAACCTGGGATCAGTGAATGGTGAGAGACAGAGATGCATACAGAAACACACAGAAAGAGACTTTTAGAATGCTTCGCAGTAATGCACACTTAAAATCAGATTAAAATGTATTCAACTGGACTTAAATGTACTAGGAAACACTTGCCATGGTGTATAAGGGAATTATTGTCCTTGGCATGATAATGTGAAGGAAATTGTCAACGTATTTTCGGAACAGGAACAATTTGGAATTGACGTGTGCCCGCATCTAGAAGGATACAAAATACATCCGTTAGCAAATCGAACCATCTGTGCTCATCATAATGAAAAACCCATTATTTCTCCTGTAATGCATGTCATTGCAGTGACATTCACATGCATTACCTGCAGTATCATAAACCTTCTGCTTTTTTAGCCTTCTTCAACATTTCACCCCCACAATCCCCACAAACAAACCAGCTCGTTAAAGACCAATAGGTGCCAATTTTCACAAGTATGTCCATAGAGCGAAGGCTACCTTTCGCTCTGTAATCAGGTGTTCTTATGATTCTGAAAGACTCTTGCCAAGGTGTTGTGGGTGTGTGTTTCACGTGTGTGATCTCTGGGAAGAATGGCTACAGAGCCAATGTGACAGTATGTTAGTGGAGAGTAACACTAAGACCAGTTACTGTCTTTGTGCACAGATAAATGATTTAAAAGGACGGACGGTTAGAGAGAGCTGGCTCCCTGTCAATTACTCTGGACTCAATCAACTCAATCTCCCCAACCCAAGTACAGGTACATTTACATACGTCCCACTGCTCTGCCTGTGGATATTCTCTCTGAATATTTTGGAAGACAAGAGCTAGGAAATTGAAATGACAGTAATAAGTTATGCTAATTGGGTATGTTAAAACACATGAGGGTCAGAGAGCCTTTGGGAAAGGGGGGGGATACCTACAGTAGTTAGTTGTACAACTGAATGCATTCAACTGAAAAGTGTCTGAATCAGAGAGGTGCGGGGGGCTGCCTTAATCGACGTCTTCGGCGAACAGTGGGTTAACTGCCTTGCTCAGGGGCAGAACAACAGATTTTTACCTTGTCAGCTCAGGGATTCAATCCAGCAACCTTTCGGTTACTGGCCCAAAGCTCTAACCACTCGGCTACCTACCACCCTGTCTAAGAGTGTTTGTGTTATCTTGTCTTCTTGGTGCCACTAATTCATTCAGCGGGGCCAATGGCGTATATGAGAGGCCAATGGCGTATATATATTTGTGCTTTCATTAAATTGGAAGGTCATCACCATCCCTTTTCTAAATAAAGTGTTTCATTATCTATATGGAACTTTTCATTGTATAGTTCTATAGAGTGACGCTGAAATCTGGGCGTACAGTTTGATCACTGTAGTTGTGTATGGCAAAATTGGGTCGTATTCATTAGGCACCAAATGAAAGAAGACAGACTAATACAAAGAGGAACTACTTGGACTTCATTTCTGTTTTCCAAAGCAAAACATTGAAAAAAGTTTTTCCGTAGCATGCCCTAATGAATAGCCTCAGACCCTGGTGATTGATTTTGCATTAAGTACTAATATCTAAATGGGTACTACGTTACTTCGACGTAGTTGTACATGGCCAGGTCTGCAATAGCGTGGTCGTCTGGGACTCGGACTCTGGTGTACTCAGGCAGAACAGCACCTGAAATAAAAATGATAAATAGCTTAGAATGAACAGATTATACTTAATTGGATAGAATGGAAATTTGTCTACCTTTTCCAAAAACACCCTCAGTCACACACACGTGCATGAAATGAAACATGGATATTCTGCTCCACTAACAAAACAAACTAATTTAGCAGGCGTCAGGGGGAACGTGGATGTTGGTGCTCTGACTTTCAAAGCATATTTGCTTTGCGGTCTGTAATATTACGTGTGTTTACTCACTGAAGTCTTCGTTGAGCTGGTCCATGATTTCGTTGAAAACAAGGCAGTCTTCAAAGCCCTGAAAGATGAGTTAACAACATGTTTCAAATAACATTGAGTCAACATGTCTTATAATAATTATGGCACTGAGCAGATGTTTTTATCCAAATGCGAATTACAGTGAGTGCAGTGAATGCATTAATAGCATAGAGTATGTAAGTGTTGAGTGGCATACAATTAACCTATGACCTTGGCATTGCTAACACCATACTCTTAGCTGAGCCACAAGAGACCATGGAGGTCTTATATCTTCCATCCTGCTCCCCCTCTCACTATCCCACTCTGTATATACTACATATATTTCTACTTACTGCGTTCATCCCCTGACCATAGAATGGCACCACTGCGTGGGCTGCATCGCCCATAAGGACGCACTTGTCACCAAGGTGATATGGGGAACACTTCACGGACACCATGGCCTGGGCTGGCAGACGGAAATAATCCCTCTTAAGAGCCTCCCTGTGAGACACAGAATGACCACTATGACATTGATATGCATAGTGTGGTATGTGCTGATTTCTCATATACAGCTGCACTGTAGTACCTTATCCATGCGCTCTTTTCAACCACTGTATCTCATAAGAGGAGAAGATAGTCATATTCTTCAGACTTGCATTGGCAGAGGAGTGCAGCTAGGACTTCAAACAACACACTGAGCTAAGGGTGTTATATTGTAGGCGTAACATTCTTTAATTGAAAATAAATAAGCAAATTGAACTGTGAATTTAGACTGTGTGTGGGTGATTCTAAAAGTAAACAGCAATTCAGCGGTTTCTCCTGCCTCATTTCAAATCAACCCGGAAAATACCTAAAGGAGTTACACACCTCAGCTGTTTCCCCACCCCGTCCTATCTCACTATCAACTGCAACTTGCTGTTCAGTTCAAATTAAAAACTCAGCTCTCCAGGCCATGTAACGTTAGGTCAGTAATTTCACGCTCGAGAGACAGCGGCTGTTTGAGCTGTCCTGATGCAGGAAAATGATAGGGAGAGGGAGGGATGAAGGGAGGTAAGGATGGACAGGATGGAGGGACGGGGGAGAGAAAGTCACTTACGCTCCTATTAGTGGGATGGCATCGGGAAAGTATTTCTGGAAAAACGTGATGACCTGGTCACCCGTGGTAACTTTCTCAAACTCCTCAAATGGCATGAAGAGTGTGCAGGTGAAAGTCTTGTCCTGAGAACAAACAATATGGAGATTAATGTAGTAAGCCTGAACATCTGGATCAAAAAAGGGGTTTAGGTTGTGAGAGTGGCGGGGTGGTTAAAGCTAACTTCCTGCAATTCTATGCATTTTGCCATGGCTAATGCTGTGTTCTTATGCTCAAACATTTAAACAAAATCAATACTCCCGAATTAATCGATTTTGTCTAGCTTTTATTTTAGTGATTGGTAATTGTCAAATATTTATTATAAAAAATATATAGATCACTATCTTTTCTACATACTTTATATCTAGTTTTAGTAGTTTCAATTTAAATACAGAAAGTTTATTATTTGTAAAAAAATGTACCCCTTTTTTGTGATATCCAAATTGGTAGTTAGTCTTGTCCCATTGCTGCAACACCAGTACAGACTCGGGAGAGGCGAAGGTCGAGAGCCATGAGTCATCCAAAACACGACCCTGCCAAGCCTCACTGGTTCTTGACACGCTGCTCGCTTAACCCAAAAGCCAGCCGCTCCAATGTGTCGGAGGGAACACCGCACAACTGGCGACTGTGTCAGCATGCATGCGCCCGGCCTGCTACAGGAGTTGCTTGAGCGCGATGTGACAAGGACATGCCGGCCGGCCAAACCCTCCCCTAACCCGGACGACGCTGGGCCAATTTTGCGCCGCCTCATGGGTCTCTCGGTCATGGCTGGGATCGAACCCGGGTCTGTAGTGACGCCGCCACTCTGGAGGCCGTGTTTTTTTTTTACACTATGCAGTAAAAAAAAACTGATTGTGTGAAATGAGAGCACTTTCTTCAAATCAAATCAAAGTTTAATTGTCACGTGCGCCGAATACAACAGGTGTAGACCTTACAGTGAAATGCTTACTTACAGGCTCTAACCAATAGTGCGAAAAAAATTGTATGTGTGTGTGTGTATTAATGGGGATTCAGTTAACCATGCTCTCAGTAACCTTGTTTGAGACCTGATGACTAACATGCCATGCATCTAGTTGATGGATGTTGCTTATTGGCAAATCCATTACTTAGTCCGTTAATATGCATCAACGTCCACACCAGCATGGTCATGTGATCTGCGCTGGCCAAAATGGATAATCCACTTGGACTGATGGACATGGAGCAGAGAGATGATGATAGTGGGTGTGTTAGCAGCTACCGGGTCAGCCCTGGCTATCCATCAGCATCAGGCCAGCCTATCCCATGCGTCCTAAGTGTGTCGTTACCATGGCGTTTCCCCAGCAGCAGGGCATTTTTCACCGTTCTCCCAATGCACACTGGGGCTGTACTGAGTAACAGTACTAATGTACCCTTGAATTAAGTGCTTTAACCTGGCCACAAAACAGAACAGCTTTCTCTGAATCAGCCAGGCAGAACTATCATAATGGTATTAATAGTAGCAGTTGTGGAGGCTGAGAGATGGGATTAATGACTATCTGCTATAAACGCTTTGCTGCCATTTTCTTTGAATGTTCACATCTGTTAAAAAGTAGGGCTGGACCTGTGGGACCCAGGGAATTTGAGATGTGAAGATGGTGAAAAAGGTTTTGTGACTAAATAATTAATTTTTGGTAAAGTGAACATCGGGCGCTGGACCAGGAGACCTATGTTCTGAGGTCAAGGGTCAAATAACCCTGTTTACACTGACTTCCTAACAGTGATAAGTCTCTTTTGCAACATGACATACTGTATACATACACTATGTCATTATTTGGACATATACAGTACAGCTTAGGTGCGATATACAGTGCATTTGGAAAGTATTCAGACCCCTTCACCTTTTCCACATGTTGTTACGTTAAAACCATATTCTAAAATTGATTAAATTGGGGGGTTTTCTTAATCAATCTACACACAATACCCCATAATGACAAAGCAAAAACAGGTTAAAAAAAATCTTAACTGAAATATCACATTTACATAAGTATTCAGACCCTTTACTCAGCGCCTGGCAGTGATTACAGCCTTGAGTCTTCTTGGGTATGACGCTACAAGCTTGGCACACCTGTATTTGGGGAGTTTCTCCCATTCTTCTCTGCAGATCCTCTCAAGCTCTGTCAGGTTGGATGGGGAGCGTCGCTGCACAGCTATTTTCAGGTCTCTCCAGAGATGTTCAATCAGGTTTAAGTCCGGGCTCTGGCTGGGCCACTCAGGGACATTCAGAGACTTGTCCCAAAGCCACTCCTGCGTTGTCTAGGCTGTGTGCTTAGGGTAGTTGTCCTGTTGGAAGGTGAACCTTCACCCTAGTCTGAGATCCTGAGCGCTCTGCAGCAGGTTTTCATCAAGGATCTCTTTATACTATGCGCAGTTCATCTTTCCTTCAATCCCAACTAGTCATCCCCACAGCATGATGCTACCACCACCGTGCTTCACTGTAGGGAGGGTATTGGGCAGGTGATGATTGGTGCCTGGTTTCTTCCAGATGTGATGCTTGGCATTCAGGACAAAGAGGATCTTGTTTCTCATGGTCTGAGAGTCCTTTAGGTGCCTTTTGGCAAACTCCAAGCGGGCTGTCGTGTGCCTTTTATTGAGGAGTGGCTTCCGTCTGCCCACTCTACCATAAAGGACTGATTGGTGGAGTGCTGCATAGATGGTTGTCCTTCTGGAAGGTTCTCCCATCTCCACAGAGGAACTCTGGAGCTCTGTCAGAGTGACCATCGGGTTCTTGGTCGCCTCCCTGACCAAGGCCCTTCTCCACCGATTGCTCAGTTTGGCCAGGTGGCCAGCTCTAGGAAAAGTCTTGATGGTTCCAAAATTCTTCCATTTAAGAATGATGGAGGCCACTGTGTTCTTGGGGACCTTCAATGCTGCAGAAATGTTTTGGTACCCTTCCCCAGATCTGTGACCCGATACAATCCTATCTCGGAGCTCTACGGACAATTCCTTTGACCTCACGACTTGTTTTTTGGTCTGACATGCACTGTCAACTGTGGGACCTTAAATAAGGTGTGTGCCTTTCCAAATCATGTCCAATCAATTGAATTTACCACAGGTGGACTCCAAGTTGTAGAAACATCTCAAGGATTATCAACGGAAACAGGATGCACCTGAGCTCAATTTCCAGTCTCATAGCAAAGGGTCTGAATACTTATGTAAATAAGGTATTTGTAAGTTTAAAACCCTGTTTTTGCTTTGTCCTTATGGGGTATTGTGTGTAGATTGAGGATTTTTTTAAAATGTATTCCATTTTAGAATAAGGCTGTAGCAAAATGTGGAAAAAGGGAAGGGGTCTGAATACTTTCCGAATGCACTCCAATGTTTAAATGACACTATTTTGACATATTCTAATGAGTCCATATTGTCTTTTACATTAGTTAGAGCCATTAGTTAGAGACTATTTTAGAAACATTTTCTCATACTGTATACACTTCACAAATGCATCTCTCCAACATGTTTAAACTTGCCTACGCTCTATTATCAAGTTCAGCAGCTGATACTGAAGCTGAAAGGATAAATATAGTATGGACATACGGGGTAAACATACAGTCTCTATTTTACACTCACCAAGTTGGGCAGAGCAATCATCATGAACGTGTTGCGTGGCCATATGTGCAGATAATTAGGCTTCATGGCAAACTGGGGGCAAAGTAAATTAAATGAGGGCATTATTACAGTATAAAGACGTAAACACATCATATACAACAGACACAGCAGCTTTGCATCAACCGAAAGGTGACCAACATACAAAATGAGATGTCACCCGGCGCCTAATAGAACACTATGGGGACACAATGAACTATAAAAACATCCTGTGCAGATCTGGGTTTAAATAGTATTTGCTTTCTTTCAAATACATTGAGCGTTTAATTTAGCCAGTGGTGAATGTGTGGGCTATGCACTTTTGGGACTATACCATTAGTTCCATTGCACCAGGAGAGCTCATTCCATATAACCTTATTCATTATTATCTAAAAGGCAAAACTGATCTTAGCCCTGCTACTCCGAGACTGTTTTTGAAAATTGCCCCAGGTCTGATCCTGTGCCATGTTCTGAGCATCAGAGGACCAACCTCTCCATTGATGGGGGGCATGGTGAGCTCCAGGTACCCATGGGGGATGTAGGTCTGACTGTAGTTGAAACGGCTCTGACGGAGGAACTGTTTCCGGATGGCAGAGAACGCTCCATCACATCCCACAATCAAGTCTGCCTGGATCTCTTCCTTTGCACCTTCAGCCCTAAGACACACCATACAGTACAAAGATTATTCCACAGATAGATGCTATTCATGATGAGCCTTATATATAGTTAACAAAAATGTGTAATCAAATATGATCATGTAAAAACGTCAATGTAAATAAAGTTGTCTGTTTGTAATTAATTATGAATAGGACTTGTGCACCAACCTTCTACTACCTAAGTTAATAATAACCCATAATGACAAAGTGAAACCTGTTTTTAGAATTTTTTGCAAATGTATTGAAAATTAAATACAGAAATATCTCATTTACATAAGTATTCATACCTCTGAGTCAACACTTTGTAGAAGCACCTTTGGCAGCGATTTCAGCTGTGAGTCTTTCTGGGTAAGTCTCTAAGAGCTTTACACACCTGGATTGTGCAACATTTGCCCATTATTATTTTCTGGTAGATTTAAGTCAAAACTGTAACTCGGCCACTCAGGAAAACATTCACTGTCTTCTTGGTAAGCAACTCCAGTGTAGACAATAACCTGTTTCAGGTTATTGTCCTACTGAAAGGTAAATTCATCTATCAGTGTCTGGTGGAAAGCAGACTGAACCAGGTTTTCCTCTAGGATTTTGCCTATGCTAAGCTCCATTCTGTTCCTTTTTATCTGTTTCTTTTTATTATGTACCTGCTTCCTTCTGTTCACTCAGTCAATTAGGTTAGTTTTGTGGAGTAACTACAATGTTGTTGATACATCCTCAGTTTTCTCCTATCACAGCCAATAACTAACTGTTTGTCACCATTGGCCTCATGGGGAAATTCATTAGCGGTTTCCTTCCTCTCCGGCAACTGAGTTAGGAAGGACCTGTATCTTTGTAGTGACTGGGTGTATTGATACACCATCCAAAGTGTAATTCATAACTTCACCATGCTCAAAGGGATATACAATGTCTGCTTATTTTTTTACCCATCTACCAATAGGTGCCCTCTTTGCCAGGCATTGGAAAACCTCCCTTCTCTTTGTGGTTGAATCTGTGTTTGAAAATTCACTGCTCGACTGAGGGACCTTGTATGTGTAGGGTATGTTTGGGGTACAGCGATTAGGTAGTCATTTAAAAATCATGTTAAATACTATTATTGCACACAGAGTGAGTCCATGCAACTTATTATGTGACTTTTTAAGCAAATGTTTACTCCTGAACTTATTTAGGCTTGCCATAAAAAAGGGGTTCAAGACATTTCAGCTTTCCATGTTTAATTCAGTTTGTAATATTTAAAAAAACATAATTCCACTTTCATATTATGGGGTATTGTGTGTAGGCTAGTGACAAACAAATCTACATTTAATCAATATTAAATTCAGGATGTAACACAAAATGTGGAAAAAGTCAAGGGGTGTGAATACTTTGAAGGCATTGTATGCTGTTAACACACACACAAGGCCACATAAAATAAAATGCATGAACACAGAGACCAACCGTAAATAATAAAGCAAGAACAAGGCAATTTTAGACAGCACTTAGTTCTCCATTTTGCATGTCAGCCCAAAATGACTTTAGGGGAGGGAGCGAGAGAGAGAAAGAGAGATAGTGTGTGTGTGTGTGTGAGATTAGTAACTATTTACCTGACAAAGGTCATCGCCCCTGTTTCAGTGCTCCAGTCGAGTAGTTTGTGGGCAAAGTTCAGATTTGTGTTGGGATACGTCTCTGCTGCTGCAGTTACAAAACAAAGAATCTTATATCTTATATCACGGTCATGACAAGACAATTCTCTGCCGTTGACTTACATGGCACTGCAAACATTGGGCAACAGCTAACAAAAGTACATTGAAATATCTCCTCTACTCAAAATTACAACTAACTAATTGCAGCATTGAAGAGGCAATTAGAAGGGGGAGAAAGTAAGGAACTGTTGGCCCTGCATTAAAGACCAACATTGGTTAAAGAAACTTGTGATAAATAAAGTATACTAGTTTCATTTAAAGACCAAAAAATGTACAGCTGTGCCATATAGGTTGCAAAATAGTTGGGAGGAGATTTGATGTACCAATTCCATGGTACAGGGTTTATGACCGGATACACAAAACGACACTGGATTCAAAACAAATCATTTAAATAGAGTTTTTCTATTTGAAATCAAATTTTATTAGTCACATGCGCCGATAGGTGTAAGGTCTACACAATAGGTGTAGACCTTACAGTGAAATGCTTACTTACGAGCCCCTAACTGACAGTGCAGTTTAAAAAAATACGGATAAGAATAAGAGAGAAGTAATTAAAGAGGAGCAGTAAAAAACAACAATATATACAAGGGGGTACCGGTACAGAGTCAATGTGCGGGGGCACCGGTTAGTTGAGGTAGTATGTACATGTAGGTAGAGTTAATTAAAGTGACTATGCATAGATGACAACAGAGATTGGCAGTGGTGTGGAGAGGGGAGGGGGGGCAATGTGAATAGTCTGGGTAGCCATTTGACTAGATGTTCAGGAGTCTTATCGGGTGGTAGCAGAGAGAACAGTCTATAACTAGGGTGGCTGGAGTCTTCAACAATTTTCAGGGCCTTCCTCTGACACCGCCTGGTATAGAGGTCCTGGATGGCAGGAAGCTTGGCCCCAGTGATGTACCGGGCCGTTCACACTACCCTCTGTAGTGCCTTGCGGTCGGCGGCCGAGCAGTTGCCATACCAGGCAATGATGCAACCAGTCAGGATGCTCTCGATAGTGCAGATGTAGAACCTTTTGAGGCTCTGAGGACCCATGCCAAATCTTTTCAGTCTCCTGAGGGTGAATAGGTTTTGTCGTGTCCGCTTCATGACTGTCATGGTGTGCTTGGACCATGATAGTTTGTTGGTGATGTGGACACAAAGGAACTTAAAGCTCTCAACCTACTCCACTGCAGCCCCGTCGATGAGAATGGGGGCGTGCTCGGTCCTCCTTTTCCTGTAGTCCACAATCATCTCCTTTGTCTTGATCACGTTGAGGGAGAGGTTGTTGTCCTGGCACCACACGGCCAGGTTTCTGACCTCCTCCCTATAGGCTGTCTCGTTGTTGTCGGTGATCAGGCCTACCACTGTTGTGTCATCTGCAAATTTAATGATGGTGTTGGAGTCGTGCATGGCCATGCAGTCCTGAGTGAACAGGGAGTACAGGAGGGGGCTGAGCACACACCCCTGAGGGGCCGCTGTGTTGAGGATCAGCGTGGCGAATGTGTTGTTACCTATCCTTACCACTTGGGGCTGGCCCGTCAGGAAGTCCAGGATCCAGTTACAGAGGGAGGTGTTTAGTCCCAGGGTTCTTAGCTTAAAACTCTCTCGGTAGGTAATGTGGTCTACAGCTTATCATGAGAAACTCTACCTCAGGGGAGCAATGGCTCCAGACCTCCTTAGATATCGTGCACCAGCTGTTGTTTACAAAAATATATAGACCGCCGCCCCTTGTCTTACCAGACGCCGCTGTTCTATCCTGCCTGTACATCGTATAACCAGCCAGCTGTATGTTGATATTGTCGTCGTTCAGCCACAACTCCGTGAAGCATAAGATGTTACAGTTTAATGTCCCGTTGGTAGTTTAATCTTCCCAATAACTTGTCCATTTTATTGTCCAAAGATTGCATGTTTGCAAGCAGAATTGAGGGAAGTGGGGGTTTATTCGATCGCCTCCTACTCCTCAGAAGGCAGCCCGCCCTCCTGCCTCTCTTTCTCAGCCTCCTCTTCACGCAGATCACTGGGGTCGGTGCCTGTTTCTGAGGGAGCCGTATATCCTCCGCCTCGGGCTTGTCAGAGTCGTGAAAGAAGAAAAAGGATTCTGCTAGTTCGTGGTGAGTAATCGCAGTCCTGATGTCTATAAGTTATTTTCGGTCATAAGAGATGGTAGCGGCAACATTATGTACAAAAATAGTTTAAAAAAGTTAAACAACGCAGATAAACGAACAAAAAAAACAATCGGTTGGGGGCACGTAAAATGTCTGCCTTCTGCTCCGGCGCCATTTTAATTATTTAAATGATTATACAAAATTATACAAAATTCTTGCAACCAATACTGTATATGGGGGATACAACCATCCCTGCTCTGCAGATTTTGCTGCGAAGAGACAGAATCATTAGATCATTTGTTTTGGTACTGTACATATGTAGCTTGTTTTTGGTCTCAGGTTCAGGAATGGCTGAAAAATTGCAACATTTACCTGGAGCTAAATCTGCACTGCTGGGTGATTTAAAAAGTCATAGTCAATTGATCAATAATACTCTTAGCAAAAATGTGTATTTTTAATTTACAATCTGTAGAAATTATGAGAATAGAAAGGTTCAAAACGTTTGTGAACCATCAGCACAGTTGAAAAATATATGGCAAATAGATGTTCTTCAGAGATAGATGGGACGGGTTGAGGGTAGCTGGAGGATGGGACTAAAAACAAACAAAAGATAACCATTGTAGAAAATATACTTTGTCCGTAAAATGTATATAGTATGTACAGTATAAGCTGGAAGTAGAAGCCTAAGTGTTGTTGTCCAATAGTTTACTCAAATTAGGGGAGGGGTGGTGGGGCTAGGGGAGTGGTCCTGTGTGGCTCAGTTGGTAGAGCATGGTGTTTGCAACGCCAGGGTTGTGGGTTCGATTCCCACGGGGGACCAGTACGGAGAAAAAAATGTATGCATTCACTAATGTAAGTCGCTCTGGATAAGAGCGTCTGCTAAATGACTAAAATGTCAATGTAAAAAATGGGAACATAATTAAGGAAAATGCATTTAAAAGAATGGGGGATTGGAAATGATGCAGACAATCACATTGATGGAAGCTACAATCTATCTGTAATATTAAAGCTGATCTACCCCCCCGCCCAATTTAAAAAAATATATATAATAATAAAGAAGTATACAAAAACATTACAAAACCAAGACCTTACAAAACAATCGCTACAGGCTTGTACATATATTGACGACTGTCAGTAAACACAGTCGACTGCTGTTATGTGACTTTCACATGTTAACCTTTTGTTCGAGAGCAAGGATCAACTACATAAGCCTGTTATACGACATTCACTAGTCTACTAAAACAATGAGTATAGAGCTTCTTGTGTGCACATGTCAACAACAATTTAGTACAGTGACAGAAAGCCCTTTGATCTTCAGAGTTTATTCAATATGCCTGAAACTGCCCTACCATTGATAAGAGACTATTGGAAAGCTCATTACAGGAAACCCTATGTGTCTCAGAGTCAGAAGAACCATGCTCTATCTAACCCCTTATCTCTACCCCAAGGCTGTGGAGTTAAAATGGCAAACATATTTTTTGGACAAAAAAAAGGCCCTTGAAAAGCTCAAACACCAGCTAGCAAATGAATTAGCTTACTAACATTAGCCTGCCTAGCTGGAAATTCTGAAGAAGGAAAATGTTTTATTTCTATCATTTTCAAAAGATAACCAAACAAAAACATATTTACTTTTTACGAGACGTGTTTGTGCCGTCACGTGCATTAGTAGCACAATTTCTAACTTATTTGCATTTGTCTTTACTTATACTTGTATGCTGACTTCTCCATTAATGTTGTTTTTAAGTTTTTGCTGACTTTTCTTAGCGGATATACAATCGTCGCAATTTGAATTATGGGGAGTTTCAGGCCTCAGAGTGAACATAATTGTACACTCACAAAGCCGACTAAATACGAGGGCTGAGGGGCTTACGTTGCAAACTTCCCTTGCTTGGCTAATCATTTGGACCGCCCTCCAAGATGGCGATGGGGATTCCCCCAAGGGCATAAGGCGAGGGTAAGTGGACGAGGGTGTGTCTTAAGTGTTTGGACCGCAGCCCAAGTCTTTATGCACTTTAAAGAGAACCATGAACATATGTAAGACCCAGGGTAAATCTTCTGTATTATAATTCAGGGTTGCTTGAAAAAATGTCAGTGGTTAAGCTACAGTACCTTCAGTACCTTATTCCACATTTTGTTGTGTTACAGCCTGAATTCAAAATAGATTAAATTGATTTTTTTCTCTCACCCATCTACACGCAATACCCCATAACGACAAGTTGAAAACATGTTTTTATTGAAAATGAAATACAGAAATATCTAATTTACATAAGTATTCACACCCCTGAGTCAATACATCACCTTTGGCAGTGATTACAGCTGTACATCTTTTTGGGTAAGTCTCTAAGAGCTTTGCACATTTAGATTGTACAATATAAGCTAGGCCACTCAGGAACATTCAATGTTGTCTTGGTAAGCAACTCCAGTGTATATTTGGCCTTGTGTTTTAAGTCATTGCCCTGCTGAAAGGTGAATTTGTCTCCCAGTGTCTGTTGGATAGCAGACTGAACCAGGGTTTGCTTTGGGATTTTGCCTGTGCTTAGCTCCATTCCGTGTCTTTTTATCCTAAAAAACTCCCCATTCCTTGCCGATGACAAGCATACCCATAACATGATGCAGCCACCACCATGGTTGAAAATATGAAGAGTGGTACTCAGTGATGTGTTGCATTTGCCCCAAACATAACACTTTGTATTCAGGACAAAGTTAATTTCTTTGCCACATTTTTTGCAGTTTTACTTTAGTGCCTTATTGCAAACAGGCTGCATGTTTTGGAATATTTTTTCTTCTGTACAGGCTTCCTTCTTTTCTCTCCCTTGATCCATCCTCAGTTTTCTCCTATCACAGCCATAAAACTCGAACTGTTTTAAAGTCACCATTGGCCTCATGGTGAAATTCCTTAGCAGTTTCCTTCCTCTCCAGCAACTGAGTTAGGAAGGACGCCTATATCTTTGTAGTGACTGGGTGTATTGATACACCATCCTAAGGATAATTAATAACTTCACCATGCTCAAAGGGATATTCAATATCTGCTTTTAAAAAAATCTTTCAATAGGTGCCCTTCTTTGTGAGGCATTGAAAAACCTCCCTGGTCTTTGTGGTTGAATCTGTGTTTGAAATTCACTGCTCGACTGAGCGACCTTACAGATAATTGTATGTGTTGGGTACAGAGATGAGGTAGTCATTCAAAAATCATGTTAAACACCACGCAACTTGCTATGTGACTTGTTAAGCATATTTTCACTCCTGAACTAAGGCTTTCCAAAAAAGGGGTTGAATACTTATTGATTCAAGACATTTAAGCTTTTCATGTTTAATTCATTTGTAACATTTTCGAAAAACCTAATTCCAATTTGGCATTATGGGGTATTGTGTGTAGGCTAGTGACACAAAATCTCAACGTAATCCATATTAAATTCCGGCTGTACCACAACAAAATGTGGAAAAAGTCAAGGGGTAAAAAAGACATTCTGAAGGCACTGTTAGTGGAAAGACACAATATCTCTATTTAGCCTAAAACTTTACAAAGAGTTTTTAGACAGTACTTTTTACAAGTACATAAGATGAGATCAACTTTTCTTCATCTTAATCATCTATCTTAGAAATGGCAGATGGACATACAGGTATATAATACAAGATGAACCTATTTTCCATTCAATATGAGTGGATAAGAATACAGCTTTTCAATAAGCACATGCAATATTGAGGTTCTGACATGCTCTCCAGGACTCATGAGAATAAGGAATTTCATTCTCCTACCTGACAACAGTTCTTTGTTGAGGTTGGCTCTGTCGACAGACAGGATGTACTGAAACAAGATCAATATGTTACTGTAACTCTAAACTAGGCCTACACAGAATAATGTGACACTTTTACACTGACACTACCACTTAATACAAAAAGAAAGCATACTTCAGTCAACAAGATATTTCAAATACATTTGGAAGCGATGCTCGGGAGTCTAAAAACAGTCAGTGATGGAAATGTGAGCAGGATCTGGGAGTTTGACTAATGTCTAGTAAGAAGAACTGAGATCATAGCATGAGTAAGCCTTTGATTAAAATCACCTTTTGATTTTGGATAAATGATTTGGTGGAACATCTATCGGAAGTGCCCTTTTATCAACATGTCCTTACTACTTGAACAACTGGGCAGGATAAAATCCCTCTCTTTCCTCCTGGAAGGAAGAAATACTTAGCTACCATATTATATAATTAGCTACCATATTGCCCCCTCCCACTCCACCCACCACCATTCTCTACCTAGCTGACCTCCCATTATTATTTTCCATTCCTTTGTTCTATGTCTGACTGTGCCTTTTCTCTTTTGTTTCTCTCATCTACATTGCTCCCGACATCCCGTCTTCCCACTTCTCTTAATGATAGAGGGATTACTGATCGTAGTTTATCCTCTTTAAAGACAGAATAAGACAGAGGATAAACCCTATACAGACACATCACAGCTATGTGTACACAGTAGGGATTTCCTCCCTCCATCATCACATTGCAGTGTACCTGTCCTGAGCTGAGCATAACCTTTATACTATGGGGCGGAATTACAGCTCATGTCATCTATCGTGGATACAGAACTAAACATGTGACAGTGTTGGGACATTTCAACAACACTGGCCCATACCTGGGGTCAAATAACATCATTTTAAATACTTTAGCTGTGCTTAATTAAGCTTGCTTGTTGAAATTCACAAAAAGTGCAATCGCCTCCCACCTGGCACTCCAGGCAGGCTAAAGCAAACGCTCAAAGTATTTTAAAGAGTACATAGTATTTGAACCCATGTCTGTACTGGTCACGGTGGGCTTCTGACGTCAAGGGGGGTGCCGTGTACATTTGGGGGGGGACATTATGGGGTTTATGGAATTGTTTTAAGAAGGTTATACCAAAGATAATTTAGCTGTTTGATTTTTAATTTTGAAGTATAAAATATATAAAACAATTATTTGATGAAACCTTATTTTTGTCCTTATTGCTATTAGCCCCTACAAACACATTGAATAACAGATTCACTACATGGAACAACAGATAGTCCCCCCCCAAAAAAATGTAAGGAAGTTTGTTCTGAAGTGTCTGTCCTATATCTGAGAGATAAGAAAGATCAGGAAACATTTGTTATTTATTTTTTTCATCTATTTAACCCCTTATTTTTTGGCACTAAACAGTATCCATATATGCTTCCATTAATCTTTTCAACTGGTACCAGGGGACATTCAGACAAGACTTCTGAGGCTTGTGGGCGTCCTACAGCAAAACAACTGACATGTACGTGTTTGTAAGAGCCTTGCCTTTCAACAGGGGTGTCATATCAGTGTGTAGCCCAAACTGTTCAGAAGCTCGACCTTAGGTTAAACTATTTATGTGTACATGACCAATAAAATTTGATTCCATTTATTTGTTTAACTGACTATTCACACCCTAAGAACCTAAGACAGGTGTTAATTTGAAATGTCAAGTATTCTGGGATTGAAACAAAGGCCTGCTTCATTTGAGGCATTTTCAAGATGAAACGCATAACGCCCATTCCCTTTTCTTCCTGTTGCAAACAAGCGTAATGATTTACAGAGTCCTGTTGGGATGGAAGAGATCCTGTTGATTCAGATAGTAAATCTGAGGCCACTGACCCATGTTTGTGTCTCGATGCATTTTCTATGATAAAAGAGTGCTAAAGTCTCTTAAAGTTGTCTCTTGAACAACAACTTTACTGGAATCTGTGCTGAGCGCTGTTATAATAACTGTTGATTATAGGTCATTCTTGAATTGGAGTGGGATTTGTGTCCATTACCTTTTTTCCAAAATGCCATGCCACAATTCAATAATGAGCCTTATGCTACAGAGACAAAGTGATAACTAAGAGAGAGTGGGAGTGACAAATGTAGCCTTTAATCAAGTCTGCATTTAAGCTACTGTAATTATACATCAGTAATACAAAATGCTGACAGACAGCTGCGTTACAAGATAATGGCCATCCTTTGTCTTGCTTGTCAAATGTATTAATAATCTATCTAATGGGATTTTCAGTGTGATGTGTGTAGGCATTGCAGCAGCAGAATTACCTGGCCTTTCTTGCCATAAGGAATGGGAGACTGTGTCCCATTCAAAGAGTGGATCATTCTGGAATGCATGGGAATTCCTTTGGAGACAATCTGGAGATTAAATCAAACTGGTCAGATATTCTCATAAACATGGACCAAGGTCGCTTTTACAGCTGAGCCCTGAATTACAGAATTTACAGAAAATACACACATCAAAACATGAATACAAAATGCACATTATTGGTGTATCGACAACAGTAACATGGTGAAGACAAACCTAGCGAAAAAGGAATACAGCGCTATGTTCTCTAACAACGATTGGCAAAATGTTTAAAACACATCTATCTGTTCGGCCATAGTTCAGGAGAGTGTATATTTCTTTGCTCTAAATATGGCTACCTAAGCTCATTCTGTCCCTCATCATGACTGGCCTTGAAGTTTTATTTAAAAAGTTGGCGAAGCAAACCTGACCCTGTCATGCTGAAAGTAATTGAAGTGTAAAACAACCTGACGCAGTGCCTGCTGAGGCATACATAACACCCTTGGTGTGCTAAATGTGTGCCCACTAAAATAATATAATTGCTTACCTCAGTTGCCAGAATATTACATTTTAGAGAACTGTAAGTACAGGGGCCTAGCCCAGATGTACCCATGGGGCTTGGGTACAGGCACTTCAAATATTTCATCATTATGAACACATTAAAATAAAATCAAAGAGTGGTTGCCTGGTTACGTTTTCATCTCTTACATGGTCTTGACTAGGAATTCAAATCAAATCAAACGCATTCATAAAGCCCTTTTAACATCAGCAGATGTCACAAAGTGCTTACACAGAAACCCAGCCTAAAACCCTAAACAGCAACCAATGCAGACGTAGAAGCACGGTGGCTAGGAAAAACTCCCTAGAAAGGCAGGAACCTAGGAAGAAACCTGGAGAAAGGTACCAGGCTGGTAGCATGATGGTGAACAGGTCAGGGTTCCATAACCACAGGCAAAACATTTGATTTCCCACAGTGGTAGCCAACGAAGGACAAACCGGGACAACATACCGTGTCTTCCATTCCCACTTGCTTCAAAGCCTGGCGACCCCTATGAGACAGAGCTAGATTGATGCTTCTTCCCTTGACTATTTTAGCTTGGCGGATATCTGGTCAGGATCAGAGAGACAGATATTTCAAACATGCAGGAATTATGAGACTCAAATCTAACATACACAGGACCTTCTAATCACAGTTCATTCGCACATGCACAGGATGTTAACGGTACAGTGAAATTCTTACTTGCAAGCTCTCCTCAAAAGTACAGTACACTTTATCAAAAATATTCACAAATAAGTCATAAAAAGTTATAAAAATAGTGGTGTTGGAAATATATACACAATAAGAAATATACAGTATAAACTATAAATTGTGCTAAAGTGAATAGTGACCTGGTTGAGTTGCTTGTCAATCCAAATGTAATATATCTGCATCTGGTGAATGTCATATATCATATGCCAATGGTAATCACTTATTTTGAAACTAAAATGTATGTTTCGATTGCTGTGTGATAGCTACCAAGACAAAGCCATTGTGCTTTGTTGTTAGGAATATTGTAATGACTAATGACTGCATGCAGTGCATACTTCCCAAAATAAATGCAGACTGCTTTCAAAAATCAGAGAAACCGCTTAATGTGGCATAATCAAGTGCTTACCTTCTCGAGATTCAAAGACCTCTACTTGAAAACCTCTTTTTGCAAAGTAGCAGGCATTCAAGGCGCCGACCTGAGAGAGAGAGTTGAATGAGTCTGTTAAAGGCTTGCATATTTTTGCATTAGTTTATGGTGGAGGCAGCATCTATTTCAATTGTTATCGCTTGTGATAAAAAATGGAAATGGATTAAAAAAATGGAAATGGATAAAAAAAATACACATGGTTACTGCAAAGCGATATCCGAGGAAGAGATCAATGCAAGTGTCAACTACTGGTAGGCTTTACTCCTCTTTACAGGATGTTTCTCGAAAGGCCTACTCGGAAAACTATAACCAATGATAGTACTGGTTGTTTACAACCTCAATGCTGTTACCTATGTTATTCAGTCATGCATTTTACACTATCTATTAGGAGTGAATCTGCAGTGTAGCAAATTGACAAAGCCAAAAGTTGTCCTATAACCCCAAGAAATGAACGGTTCTGAATGAGTATCACAACATATAAATAAATAGATTTATTTTAGAAATAGATACATAGTTTATGTTGCGCTAAGCTTTTCATAACAGCATATATCAGCAGACTGACAGTCCCTTTTGATTTACATTTATCCACTTAAACGTTTACTTCTTACCAAACCACCTCCCACCACAGCCACCACTTTTTTCTTGCTGGTTGATTTGTTGTCATTGGTTGAATTGTGCATTGTAGTTTTTGTCGTTGTGCTGGAGTCTTGCAGAGTCCGTTTTGTCTTTTAGTGTTCTGAAATTAATTTGTGCATTAGCCGATGAAATTCAAACGTTTTTTATCGGGGACGGCCAGGGTTTTGAGGGAGGAGCGACTCCGGAACTCGTTGCGGGTTCTCTTTTCCTCACAATGCAAACAAAACAGAGAGATAGTTCCGAGATGAGGAATTTCCCATAAACAGAGAAACAGCAAGATAACAAGAGCCGCTGGATTACATACATTTTACTAACGGCTGTGTGAATGATCTGATAGGTGATTATGTTGTCATTTAAAATCACTTACATTTTTTTTAAATGACTGTGCTCCAGAATTAGGATACATTTTCGCTAATCAAAGTTGTGCAACAAAATAACAGATCCATAACGATGCCTACTGACATTGGGGGAAATTACACATTTACTCTGAAATTCAACAATTGGATGCTGGTTTAGTTTAAATTGCTCATACTGTACCGCCGGGATCGATCAACATGGGTCTCTTGTTCCCTCGACTGGCCATGTAAGCATAAAGCACCCACCCACACATTTCAAGAAAACATAAGAACAATACTTTTTCCAGTTGTATGGGTTAAAGAAAATTAATAATTTGACTTGGGGATAATAAAAAAAGATAAATTACAATAGGCCAGTGGTTTTCAAACCTCTCCTCGGGGACCCTTAGAGCAGGGATGGGCAACTCCAGTCCTCGGGGCCCTGAATGTTGGACAACAACCACCCGAGCCACTGTCTGTTCACACCGCTACCATCCAGAAGGCGAGGTCAGTACAAGTTCATCAAAGCTGGGACCGAGAGACTGAAAAACAGCTTCTATCTCAAGGCCATCAGACTGCTAAACAGCAATCATTAACTCAGAGACCCAATCACTGACCACTTTAATAAATGGATCACTAGTCACTTTAAACAATGCCACTTTAAATAATGCCACTTTAATAATGTTTACATATCTTACATTACTCATATCATATGTATTTACTGTATTTTATACCATCTATTGCCGTTCGGCCATCGCTCATCCATATATTTATATGTACATATTCTCAATCACCCCTTTAGATTTGTGTGTATTAGGAAGTTGTAAGGGAAATTGCTAGACTACTTGTTAGATATTATTGCACTGTCTGAACTAGAAGCACAAGCACTTCGCTACACTCGCATTATCTGCTGACCATGTGTATGTGACAAATATCATTTGATTTGGTGTCACTTTTTCCCCAGCCCCAGCTAACACACCTGATTCCAATAATAAACTATTTATGATCTTCCGTTTACAATGCAATTACTGTAGCTTAATCAGCTGTGCTAGGAATGGGAAAAGTGTGACACCACTCTGGCGCCACAGAACAACGCAATTTAGCTTTATTCCACAGTAGGTTTTTCAGACCACAAAACTAGAATGAGATTCTATTTCTATGATTCAGACATACAGTAGTAGCCTAGCCTACATACTTCAATGGAAACGATGAACTGTCTGCTCTGCTGTTAAATTCTACTATAGCCTATTTTTTAAAATTCACTCCGGGTTAGATCGCATAGACCAAAATACCTTAAATAGCTTTTCTATTTACTTAAAATAGCTTATCAAAATACTTGAAATACCTTATCTATTTACTAGTGTGGTACAGTCTGCGGCCATTTAGTAAGATGGCTACCAATGCCCCCAGGGACATAATCTAGCTGCCGCTTTCAAAGAGTGGGACACTAACTCGGACGCTTATAATAAATCCCGCTATATGCTCAGGCGAAACACAAAACAGGCAAAATGTCAGTACAGGACTAAGATTGAATCCTACTACATCTGCTCTGACGTTTGTTGGATGTGGCAGGGCTTTCAAACTATCACGGTTTACAAAGGGAAACCCAGTCGTGAGCTTCCCAGTGACACGAGCCTACCAGACGAGCTAAATGCCTTCTATGCTCGCTTCGAGGCAAGCAACACTGAACCATGAGCACCAGCTTTTCCAGATGACTGTGTGATCATGCTCTCCATAACCGATGTGAGTAATGCCTTTAAGCAGGTTAACATTCACAAGGCCACAGCTCCAGACGGACTACCAGGACACGTACTCCAAGCATGCGCCGACCAGCTGGCAAGTGTCTTCACTGACATTTTCGACCTCCCTGACCCAGTCTGTAATACCTACATGCTTCAAGCAGACCAGCATAGTCCCTGTGCCCAAGAACGCCAAGGTAACCTGTGTAAATGAGTAGCGCCCCGTAGCACTCACAGCTGTAGCCATGAAATGCTTTGAAAGGCTGGTCATGGCTCACGTCAACATCATCATCCCAGACACCGTTGACCCACTCCAATTCGCATGCCGCCCCAACAGATCCACAGATGACGCAATCCCTATTATTCCACACTACCCTTTCCCACTTGGACAAAAGGAACACCTACGTGAGAATGCAGTTCATTGACTATTTGTAAGGACCGATGCTGGATAAGAGAAGCAGGTACAGGGAATCAAACATTTAACTGGAACAGACATGGAACAAGACAGGAACAGCATCAGCACACCAGTATACAAAGAATTAAGACAATCAATTCTGAAGCGGGGAACAGAGCGGGGGGAACAGACAGATATAGGGGAGGTAATGACAGAGGTGATCGAGTCCAGTTGAGTCCAATAATCGCTGATACGCGTGACGGGGAAAGGCAGGCCTGCGTAATGATGGTGGCAGGAGTGCGTAATGCTGGGGAAATGTTTGCACAGCATATTCAACTAGTAATCTCTCTTCCTGCTGAACCAGGCTTCCCAAATCAGTGATTAAGCATGGAGATATCTAGGGCACATAGTAATGTCGCAGAAAATGTAGGTTGTGGTGGCAGCTGCCGAGAGGTATTTGGGTGTGCGAGACTTGACATCAGAAGAGTTACAGAGTGTCTTAAGTGGTGGTGTCCCTTCCTTTCAAGTTGTTGGCCTGAGGTAGGACTAAATAGATTTAAATAGTGGAGTAGGGTGGTGTTATTTAAAAAAAAATTGTGAGTGTTGTGTTAGAATATGGTAGGGTATTTGTTTATTTATGGGTTTTTTTCAACTAAAGTACTCCAGTCTAGTAGGTGGCAGTAATGCAACATTTCTTGAATCCCGACCGCCGTTAAAACTTATCGAAGAAGAAGGTTTCTCTGATTTTGTCTATCTGAAGTATGCTGCAATGTTTTAGCCGACCGGCCCAGTTATTAACGAGACAGCTTCTGGTTGCGGGGAATAGTTTGTACTTTAATCAACATTTTAAGTGAGTGTTAAATGTCAGATACTATCCACTTTAAAATCTCTAATGAAATTAGTAAATAATTAACCTGCTAACTGTAACGTTATTTAGCCACACAATGACAGCAGTAGTTAGCTTTGCTACCTAGCTAGCGCGGGCTGACTAAGCATTAGCAGAATAGCATTTATAGCTAGCTCTGTAACACAAGGTAGCTAATGATCTTTAATAGCTAGCTAACCGATGAAAGATCTATGCACTTCATTTATAACCAGCCAATCTAGCTACCTCAACTGGGTGCACCAGCGATGCACAAATCCCAGCTAGCTAGCCTAGGAATCATGCTAGCCAGTTAATGAGATTAATCTCTGCTGGCGTCAACCGGCTATCCCAATGCGGCTAATTTGCAAACTCAAACCAGCCTAGGAAAAATACACTCGTGCTTTGAACAAAGTATCTTAGCTTGTAGTAAACCAGTAGCTAGCTAATATGAGTTGTTTACTTGGTGTACAGAGCTGTTTGACAACGTATGTTTAACGGTAGATTGTTAATTTATTGAGAAGTGTCGTTAGTAACATTAATCCATGTTTGCTGCTGTTTTCATAGTGGACTGGGTGACAGACCCAGATATTTAAACTTTATTTCCAGGTCAACCTATTCAATTCTGCATATCTGCCTGTTGAATTCATTGTTTATTTTCAATGTATTTGTAAAAAATCACTGACGCGCTTGTGTGCACAGTACTATCGGTCCCCTGTTGACTGAATGCTGGCGTCTGCTCAGCCTGATGAGCAGTGTGTCCTCCACCTTGATTGAGGGCACTGCCAATTTGGGGTCTAAATATGGCACTTCAGTTTGGGAAGTCCATCCACATTGCATCACTCAATGCTCGCCAATATACATTTACCCCCTATGTTTAAAAAAATAATCATTGTAACGTCCACCTGTCTGTAGATTGCTTGTCTAGTCAAATTCTAAATAGTGGGTAGAATAATAAGATTATGCCCTGTGCTGTACAGGCTTGTTGTCTCTGCCCCTCAGAATGACAGACCCTGCCATGAAGAGGGTGGTGAGTGAGATCGTCCGCTCTCCAGAGGACAAACGGGTCTACAGGGGTTTAGAGTTCACCAATGGCCTGAAGGCCGTGCTCATCAGTGACCCCACCACAGACAAGTCCTCAGCAGGGCTGGACGTCAACATAGGTGCAGTATTCACCACCTCTAGCCTAGGCTCCAGGCAGTCTCCCAGCCCTATTCTTAACACCAAGACCCCTGGTCTCCCTCATTATTTTTCCTCAGGTGTCTCCACCCCTCTCTCCTCATCCCATAGCATACCCTTTCTCTCCTTAAAATGTTACCTCTCTTTTTGTATCTTTATTTATTTGCTTCAACCCCCGTTCACATTCTCTGGTATTTGTGTAAATTGTTAGGCTTCCATTTCTCTTTTTCACTCCTAGTTTATTTCCCACAGGTCCACATTGAAGAGTATCCTTTTATAACACTCTTTTTGCTTGTTTTTGTCCCTTAATTTAAAAACATGCTCCGGTACTTTGGCAACCAAGAAAGTATTCTTTAAACCTCCCGCTTTGAGCTGGATGTGTCAATGTGTAGTTCATACGTGCATAATCTATGAGCAGAATTACTGTTTTACCTCAATTAGCCACGAAATCCCTAGTTTGAAAGCGACTTTTCTTAAAGCCGTGCCATTTTTCCCTAAATTTCCTGCAACATGGGCCAGCTCCCTACCAATTCAAGTTCTCACCAATGAGCTTCAGCCTCTCGCATTTGAGTGACGGCTAGCAAGAGGCCTGCCCAGCGTTAGCCAATGAGGTTGCAGGCCGGGCCCAATGGCTAAGTGGACACAGCAGAGAGAGTGACACAGTACACAATTTTCACGGACCACTTTTGGCTCGTGTGTGCTACTTTCAGAACTACTGGTTAAAAAGTATTCAAAAGTACCACAGAATCTCTTTAACAGGATTTGAACCATGCTAGTCTGAATGCTTGAATCCTTTAGTGTCTTTGTGGTTAAAAACAGCATCTCTCCAGTGTTATGGCTGCCAGCAGCTTTACATCAATTTACTTTGTTTTACTTTATGCGCAGCAGTGTGTGGAAGCAAATAAACATACTAATTATCTGTTCGACACTTATGTCTGCAACTTCAGGTTCTTTGTCGGACCCAGGGAACATATCAGGCATTGCCCACTTCTGCGAACACATGCTGTTCTTGGGCACAGAGAAGTACCCCAAGGAGAATGAGTACAGCCAGTTTCTCAGTGAGCATGCTGGCAGCTCCAATGCCTTCACCAGCGGAGAGCACACCAACTACTACTTTGACGTATCCCATGAGCACCTGGAGGGAGCACTGGACAGGTGGGTGAACCAACAGGCTCACGTTCATTAGGGCACAATGTAGAATTTGTCTTTGCAACATGGACTTTACTTATTGGACAACAAGCGTTTCTTATTGGACAAGTTCAGCTAGCCCTTCCCCGTTTGTTTCCTTTCTTCCGTTAGGTGCTTTTTGAATATGACCCATGTTATGTCATAGAAATTCTCCCATTTTGACAGCTTGGATGTGCCACTGTGACCCGATTAGGCTGTCTGTGTGTGAAATATTATGTTTTTCCTCATGACTATCCAATTTATGTTGCTGTAAAATCCCTCCCAAACTGGACTGGCCTCTAGTTGGCAGAGAAGTGGTATAAAATACGTTTTATTTACATACTCAACTGAGCTGTCTGTTGTTTTTCGATGTTGAATAATGAACTACTCAGATTCTATAGAGCCACATGATGTGTGTAGACTAAGTGGGTGTTCTCTAAATATCAGTCTGGGATCCATCCCCTGGGTCTACCTCAGGTGCGTTCAGTTTGCTTGAACTTGTGCAATGTTGTGCAACGGTTTGTACCGAACAACACCTTTCCCCAAAAACGTTCCTGTACGTTCTTGAACAGACTGAGGTATATTGCCTTCCCTGTAGCTCAGTTGGTAGAGCATGGTGTTTGCAACACCAGGGTTGTGGGTTCGATTCCCACGGGGGGGCCAGCACAGAAAAAAAAAAAAAAAATGTATGAAATGTATGCATTCACTACTGTAAGTCGCTCTGGATAAGAGCGTCTGCTAAATGACGCAAATGTAAATGATATTTGCGCGTGTTTGGTGGGTGTGGCGAGGTGTGGCTGTAGCAACGAGTGACGATGTATTTAAATGGCCGTGGTAACGCTGTCAGCGTTCTACAACCCAACCCCCTCCCAGTTTTTCAATTGGTTGTTCAGTGCAGCACCGTTTCCGTTCAATTGAACGTTCCAGAACGTAAAAAACGTACTGAACACAGCACAAGGTGTTAATCCCAGGACACAATCCTCCAGTTACCTGTCCCAGTGTCAATTTCACCCCTACCAGTACCTGAGACCTCAAGGATGGAATTGGTTTCTTTACCTCTCACATCTTAACTAGGCGTGGGTAAGTTGGGTTCGTTAGCATACAAACCATTGGATGGGGAAGCTTTGGGTTTAGTAAGGTGTCCCCATCTTGAATGATGAGGCCTTTTTAGAACACCAGCCTTTCCTCAGTCCATAAAGACCACTGTGTGTTGCCTAAATGATGTGTTTTGGATGGAGTACTAGTGTAACCTCTAGCTGTAGATTTGGGTTAAGCTTACCCACTTTGTAATGATATTGCCTAGGAAGCACCTGTTCAAGCCTCGTAGTTTCTCATCCTAATAGTTCCATAGTGCTGCTGATAATGCATGAAAACCATCTGGACAGCAATTCATTTCATTATTTATTAGGCTTTCTCTTTTCAAACACTCATGAACATCATGCAACACTGGAGTCTGTGATCTGGGTTTTGGAAGCCATTTTCAAATCCATGTCATGAACCTTCATAGAATAGTGCTACAAATGACGGATGGTTGTTGAAAATGGGTGTATGGGTCTACCATAATAGTTTTTATACGGGTGTATAAGGCCATTTGAATATATAATTGGACAACTTGCTTGTGTGACATCTCAGATTTCTGTTTCATCCAGCTACGTATGTTGACAATCTGTAGCTTGCAGGCTGTGCAAAGCCTAGCTGCAGAGGGCATTTACTTTGGCCTTTTCACTTAATTGCAGTCATTCTGCTCTGCATGGCAGTTGATCTTGCTCAGTGCCATTCAAATAGCTTTGCATACAGGTCTGCCAAATGTCACTGCTGTCTATTGAGTCTGCAGACGAAAAGTATACATTTGAATTCAGACAGTGGGATTTTCCACATTTTACTGTAGTCAAAAACTTCCGGTCTGGAACCATAAATAGCGCACACACACCTAATACACCTTTTGCACAGTCATCACCTGAAGGCCTTCACCAGAACAATCAAGTTAATTTTCAAAATAAATTAATCCAATGGCCCCAGTGTTCTGATCTAAATAGCCTATTCTGCTGTTTTTGCTTAGTATGCATGTCAACTTGTTAAATCAATCTCTTGTCCTGTATGTATCTAGGTTTGCTCAGTTCTTCCTGTGCCCGTTGTTTGACGAGAGCTGCAAGGACCGTGAGGTGAACGCTGTGGACTCTGAGCATGAGAAGAACCTGATGAATGATGCCTGGAGGCTATTCCAGCTGGAGAAGGCCACTGGCAACCCCAACCACCCGTTCAGCAAATTTGGGACCGGTAAAAACCTCATGCCACCTTACATACTATAGATAGGGGTCAACCCAACCCAGCATGTATCAACCCACGGTCATGTTCGTTAGGCACAAAACGGAATACAACAAACTGAAACAGGACTGAAAATGGAGGGACTACCAGGACTTCCTTTTCCGTTGCAAAACATTTAGGTACAGTTTTCCCGTTATGAACATGACCCAGCAGTCCTGTTTAAAACAACTAAATTCCTCTCAGCCTTTAATGTGCTGATTCTTTCTCTCACTCTAATTGTGTTCTCATATGATTAGACTTAGAACTGCTCCCAGCCCAGAAGAGCCAGCTGGTGGCAGTGTTGAGTTATATAAGCTGGAGATTATTAATATTTTGGCTATAAAGTGGTGAAGGGCCCCTTTAACAGTTTAAATCTCTCCAGATGTTGTGTGGCTCTGTTATTTGTTTTAGCATAGGGAAATGCTCACCAGCTAGCCTGCCACAGATGAAGTGCTAGATTTGGGCTGTGGTTGTGTAGGCTAATTAGTAAAGTGCCAGCCCATAGAGGACAGAAAAGTGATCAGTCTGTCACTGAGGGCCTTACTCAAAATTGAAATTGCATCACTGTTGGGATTCATTTCGTTCACCCATTGGTTTTCTTAGAGCAAGCTTGTTTTCCTTATAAGTGGATGTATTCTCCCTCCCGCTGTGGACTGTTTCATAAAGTCATCTTTGATGATGACTATTCTGGCGTTTTACAAATTGATTTGATGCTTTGATGTCCTCATTTTGCCACTGACAGTTTTTTTGTTTTTTCTTCAACACATCATATGACGATAAAGATTCTAGTCTTTTGTCCAGTTAGATCAAGCACTCACTGCATTGTACACATATTACAAAAACATGAATGGATGCATTGACTAGCTGTTTAAGAATTATATCTGGTTGATTTTTTCAGGTAACAAGTTGACTCTGGAGACCAGGCCATCCAAGGATGGGATCAACATCCGTCAGGAGCTCCTGAAGTTCCATTCCACCTACTACTCCTCCAACCTCATGGGACTGTGTGTGCTGGGAAGAGGTAAGGGTGTGTGTGTGTGTGTGTGTGTGTGTGTGTGTGTGTGGTGTTAGCAGGTGTTAGCCGGTGTCGTACGCGCCAACATCCACAATAACAATAAAGTACTTTGGTAAAAATACTTGAAAGTACTACTTAAGTACTTTTTTGGGGGGTATCTGTACTTTACTATTTATATTTGACAACTTTTACTTTTACTTGACTACATTCCTAAAGAAAATGATGTACTTTTTACTCCATACTTTTCCCCTGACCCCCAAAAGTACTCGTTACATTTTGAATGCTTAGCAGGACAGGGAAATTGTTCAATTCACACACTTATCGAGAGAACATCCCTAGTCATCCCTACTGCCTCTGATCTGGCGGACTCACTAAACACATGCTTCATTTGTAAATGATGTTTGCGTGTTGGAGCGTACCCCTGGCTATCCGTAAATAGAAAATGGTGCCGTCTGGTTTGCTTAATATAAGGAATTTGAAATGATTTACACTTTTACTTTCGATACTTAAGTATATTTTTGCAATTATATTTACTTTTGATACTTAAGTATTTTTAAAACCAAATACTTTTAGACTTTTACTCAAGTAGGATTTTACTGGGTGACTTTTACTTGAGTCCTTTTCTATTAAGGTATCTTTACTTTTACTCAAGTATTACAATTGGATACTTTTTCCACCACTGACAGTCAGAGTTGGTCCTTGGATCAGAGATCTTAAGCTGGTTTAGATGGAGGAAATAACCTGTCAGCTATACAGAGCTAAAAGCTCTCACATCCTCTCTTAGGTCACACTGAAGGCTAGGAAGTGCTTTTCTAAACACTTCTCATGTAACTGTCTGGAACTGAGCCCCCAGAACACTTAGCCAAGTCCTGCAGTCATCTGTTTGCTCAGCTGTCCAGAGACATACGAAGTTTGAACTAAAACTTCCAACTAAAAGTACAGGTCTTATATCACTTATTATTGTGGGGGCGATAGCGCCTACCTAGCTCAAATTCTAGACGTCGGATTAAAACGAGACTATAGCAAAGGCAGTATAGTACGAAGATTTATTTTTTTATTTCACCTTTTATTTAACCAGGTTGGCTAGTTGAGAACAAGTTCTCATTTACAACTGCGACCTGGCCAAGGATAAAGCAAAGCAGTTCGACTTATTTCCCTCATTAAAATGCAAATCAATTTATAACATTTTTTAAATGCGTTTTTCTGGATTTTTTTGTTTTTCTGTCTCTCACTGTTCAAATAAACCTACCATTAAAATTATAGACTGATCATTTATTTTTCAGTGGGCAAACGTACACAATCAGCAGGGGATCAAATACTTTTTTCCCTCACTGTACAACAACAGAGTTGAACATGGAATAAACAAACATACAGTAGAAAAAGTCGATATGCGGTAAGATAAGGGTGGTAAGGCAATAAATAGGCCATGGTGGTGAAGTAATTACAAAATACCAATTAAACACTGGAGTGATTGATGTGCAGAAGATGGGCAGAAACTGCTTCTCCAATGGAAATCCCAGATCATGCTTGTAGACGATGTTATGGTGACGTTGGCTAGCTAAGCTCATGCGCAGAAACGCATCATCGGATCTAACGGTCAACTCGCGGTGAACTGCGCATATGCCACCGTCAAATCAAAAGCACTTCTTCGATATAAAGTTGTTTTTGTCAAATGAAAACATCTCTTTCAGAAGGATGGGGAAATAACATGTTAATCTACTTAAGACATTGGCTCGACTCTAGGTTGTGCCTTTACATTTCAAGAAAATGAACAACTAAGGAAGAATGTTTCACTTCTTATTCCATACCAGATCAAATCTGAACCACTTATAGACGTCTATGATTGGAGCAAATATCGGCTGGACCGGAGTTAGCTGTTCTACGAGTGGTCTGAGGCAGTCGGAAAATCACTTTTTTTTCAAGTGCAACTTTAGTAACAATGGTTTTGGGAAACAGCTCTGAGATTTAACGATGCGCCTACGAAGGTTCTAACGATGAACTTAGCCTTAAGATGATTTTGGGAAACCAGGCCCTGGACAATAAATTGTGACAGAACACATCCATTTAAAAAAAAAATATATTTTTAAGTGCAAATTACATTTTTTAAGGACACTTTGCATGTGGAAATGTTGTATAATCACCTTCCGGTGAGAGGTAGGCATTGGTGTGAAGCCGGAAAGGATTCAAACCTTCTCAAACAGCCTAATTTATATTCTTTAGAGTATTAATGGACTTTACAGTGTCCTGCTATTAAAATGTGTGTGTATATAATCTCATAGACTGTATGTGTTTTTAGATATAGGCCAATTGTAAACGTGTATTGTAGCGTCACCTTTATTGCAAAAATAATTACAAATACACAACTTTAAGCTACATATTCATTTGACAGAGGTAATGAACTGCCCATTGATAAAACAGGATCATGTTTGCAAAACAAGTGTTTCTGAGCTTATGCCAATATTATACATACCTTGTGTCAATTGAAGCTTATCCTCAATACTGACAACTAAACTAATGGGGTTTTCTTAAGCAAGAAATAGACCTCTGAATTTTTCACCTATTATTACCTGTCAGGGCATTGAGATTGAGACTGTAACCTTATATAAATATCTTGGAATTGTAATTGATGACGGCCTCTCTTTTTTAAAAATTGCATATTCAACAACTTACAATAAAATTGAAGCTGAAATTGTGGTTTTATTTCAGGAATAAGGCCTGTTTTTCGTTTGAAACCAGGAGGCTAGTATCAGCTAAATTTTTGCCTTTACTAGACTATGGGGATATTTTATATATGCATGCTTCCGCTCAGTGTTTGAGATCAATTGACACCCTTTACCATGGCACTTCGAGATTTATTTTAAACTGCAAAACCCTTACGCACCACTGCACTTTGTATACCACCTGGCCTTCTCTAGTCACTCGTAGGCTCAGTTACTGGTATAATTTTATTTACAAAGCCATTTGGGGTTTACTACCTTTTTATTTGGGCATTTCTATTGTTCAGAAATGTGGTGGGTACTCTCTTCGTTCGCTGGACTTTATCCTGCTTACTGTTCCAAATGTCCGAACTGAATTTGGTAAAAGGGCTTTTATGTACTCTGCCCCATCGTCTTGGAACGCCTTACAAAATACTTTTTAAGCTGGAAGAACTTGTCCCGATTGGTATTTTTAAATCACTGATGAATGATTTTGAGACTGATTCCCTGACCTGTCAATGTTTTTAATTTGCTGTTTTTGATTTTGTTATACTCTTGTGAATTCTATGGTTTTTACTAGATTACTTGTAGTTTTTCATTTTGTTTGTCTGTAATTTTTGTAATGACTTGGTGCTGCCTATCTTGGCCAGGACGCTCTTGAAAAAGATTTTAAATCTCAATGAGCCCTTCCTGGTTAAATAAAGGTTAAATAAATAAAATAAAAATACAGGTAAGCTAACGATTACAGAAATGAGGAATGGCTGGAGACAGGCTCTATAGACCTCTATATATGAGTGACTGTCCAACAGAACCTGTTATTATGTTGGGTACCTACTGACCCCAAAAAAATTTATGAAATAGTTTTCTCAATGACATGTATTGCTAAAAAGATTTAAGGAATACAGGCAGGCACAACATTACTACAAGACAAAACGCCTCAATCAATCATGGTCTTATAAGTATAAAAGCAAAGCTTGCTTTCATATATTTTATAAACAGGTTGAAAAAGGTAGTAGAATGGGATTAGTGTGGCGTTTGTGAAGAATCCAATACTTTAACTTGTATGCGGTACAAATCACATTGTTGCGGAAGCACCTCTAAGAGTATGATTAGGCTGTTTTGAGAAGGTTTAAATACTAAACAACCTGCCTAAATATTGTTTCAAGTACAATACCAACATAGCTATTGTAGGTGGTCAAAGCTGTGTGCTGGAAAACCTTGGTAGAGCATGGGTGGAGTAGGCGTTGTGGAGCTCATGTGAATTTCCTTTATTGTTCGGCATCAGACCACTACCTACTTCTTCCTAACAAAAATCTTTGGTTCCCCCTGGGTGCCCTTTTTGTTTTTTTTCCCCTAGCACTACACATCTGATTCAAATAATCAAAGCTTGGTTATTTGAATCAGCTATGTAGTGCTAGGGGAAAAAAACAAAATGAGTTTTTGAAACCCTGCCTTTGAATGTAATACAGTACATTTCAGTCTAAGCAGGGATCAGGACCAAAGAGAATAATTGATATAAGACATCTACTTTTACAGTTGCAGTTATTTCCCCTTTAATACTCTGTCCCTACCAGCCCCAGTAAAAAATTCCCGAATAACCCTTGTTCACCTTTCCAATTCTGTGAGCCACAGACGAGCCATGATCCAACGAGTCACTGGGGATACAGTAGGCTGTGTCACTGGTGTGTTCATTACCAGTTGAAATGGTTCATTTAGTGACACCATGTCATCTATAGTGAAATTAAATGGATTTGCACTTGGCAGCTGGGTTTACAATGGCATGACTTCATTAATGGCTTTCACAGCTACACGGTTGATAGTGTCTGGGCATATTTTGCTAGCATTGTTGACCTCTCTTGTTACTGTACAAGATTCCAAACTTAACTTACAGGATGGAAACAGTGCTTCACGTACATGCAATTAAATGCTACATAACAGATACAGTTGAAGTTTACATGCACTTAGGTTGGAGTCATTAAAACTTGTTTTTCAACTCCAAAAATTTCTTGTTAACAAACTATAGTTTTGGCAAGTCGGTTAGGACATCTACTTTGCGTGACACAAGTCATTTTTCCAACAATTGTTTACAGAGAGATTATTTCACTTATAATTCACGGTATCACAATTCCAGTGGGTCAGAAGTTTACATGCACTAAGTTGACTGTGCCTTTAAACAGCTTGGAAAATTCCAGAAAATGTCATGGCTTTAGAAGCTTCTGATAGGCTAATTGACATAATTTGAGTCAATTGGAGGTGTACCTGTGGATGTATTTTAAGGCCTACCTTCAAACTCAGTGCCTCTTTGCTTGACATCATGGGAAAAACTAAATAAATCAGCCAAGACCTCAGACAAAAAACTGTAGACCTCCACAAGTCTTGTTCATCCTTGGGAGCAATTTCCAAATGCCTGAAGGTACCACGTTCATCTGTACAAACAATAGTACGCAAGTATAAACACCATGGGACTACGCAGCCGTCATACCGCTCAGGAAGGAGACGCGTTCTGTCTCCTAGAGATGAACGTACTTTGGTGCGAAAAGTGCAAATCAATCCTAGGACAACAGCAAAGGACCTTCTGAAGATGCTGGAGGAAACGGGTACAAAAGTATCTATATCCACAGTAAAATGAGTCCTTTATAGACATAGCCTGAAAGGCCGCTCAGCAAGGAAGAAGCCACTGCTCCAAAACCGCCCAAAAAATGCCAGACTACGGTTTGCAACTGCCCATGGGGCCAAAAATCATACTTGTTGGAGAAATGTCCTCTGGTCTGATGAAGCAAAAATAGAACTGTTTGGCCATAATGACCATCGTTATGTTTTGTGGAAAAAGGGGGAGGCTTGCTACCCAAAGAACACCATCCCAACTGTGAAGCACAGGAGTGGGAGCATCATGTTGTGGGGGTGCTTTGCTGCAGGAGGGACTGGTGCACTTCACAAAATAGATAGCATCATGAGGCAGGAAAATTATGTGGATATATTGAGACAGACATCAGTCAGGAAGTTAAAGCTTGGGTCTTCCAAATGGACAATGACCCCAAGCATACTTCCAAAGTTGTAGCAAAATGGCTTAAGGACAACAAATTCAAGGTATTGGAGTGGCCATCACAAAGCCCTGACCTAAATCCTACAGAAAATTTGTGGGCAGAACTGAAAAATGTATGCGAGCAAGGTGGCCTACACCTGACTCCGTTACACCAGCTCTGTCAGGAGGAATGGGCCACAATTCACCCAACTTATTGTGGGAAGCTTGTGGAAGGCTACCCAAAACATTTCACCCAAGCTAAACATTTTAAAGGAAATGCTACCAAGTACTAATTGAGTGTATGTAAACTTCTGACCCACTGAGAATGTGATGAAAGAAATTAAAGCTGAAATAAATCCTTCTCTCTGCTATTGTTCTGACATTTCACATTCTTAAAATAAAGTGGTGATCCTAACTGACCTAAAACAGGGAATTTGTACTAGGATTAAATGTCAGGAATTGTGAAACTGAGTTTAAATGTATTTGGCTAAGGTGTATGTAAACTTCCGACTTCAACTGTAAGTGTTTTTGAAGTGTTTTGTCATTTGAATGGTTTTAGTATGAATCCAGGAAGATTGAGTATCTTAAATGAAACTAATCTCGCCCTTTTTTTCTCATTCACACAGAGTCATTAGATGAGCTCACCACCATGGTGGTCAAGCTGTTTGGCGAAGTGGAGAACAAGAATGTGCCTATCCCCGAGTTCCCCAACCACCCCTTCCAGGAGGACCACCTCAGGGTGAGCTCCTTAGTTTCTCCCTCCAAGACACCATTAATTATATGGATACACAATCAAATACATCATCCCATGGAAAAGTTGTGCTACTGAGGTGCTTTTCGTTGTCTCAATTCAAATATCTCATTCCTAATTTTCCTTCATAGCAATTCTACAAAGTGGTGCCTATCAAGGACATTAGGAACCTGTATGTGACGTTCCCTATCCCAGACCTGCAGAAGTACTACAAGTCCAACCCAGGCCACTACCTGGGCCACCTGATAGGCCACGAGGGCCCAGGGAGCCTGCTGTCTGAGCTCAAATCCAAAGGTAGGCCATAGGGCTATGATAAAGAGATTCTCAGTTTAAGATTTAGGGCTTGATAGAATGGTAGAAACCCGCTGCAAACTGAGTACTCAGTTCTGCCACCTCTGGTCTCTTGGACCTCCCACCCCTATGGGAGGGCAGCTCCCGCTCAGCCTAGTCGAAGCTCTTCTCGGTCCTGGCAACCCAATGTTGGAGCCAGCTTCCTTCTGAAGCAAGGACAGAAGAGTCCCTGCCCATCTTCTGAAAATGGCTGAAACCCAACTTTTTCTTAAATAATCCGACAGCAAACCCCCCCACACTTTTTTTTGGGGGGGTGGGGTGTACTTACTATGACTGAGAGATCTTAGTCACTTAGAGATCTTAAGATGCAGTAACTATAAGTAGCTATGGATAAGACTCTGCTAAATGAATAAAATGTAGAAATATCCAACTTTTCTTTTTGTAACAGTCTAATTAATCAAGGGTTTATACTGACCGTACATGCTGTATATGTGTAGAAGTGTTTGTATTTGAATTGATCATGAGAGCTATGCCCTTTATTCTTGTGCAGGCTGGGTAAACACGCTGGTCGGAGGCCAGAAAGAGGGAGCTAAAGGCTTCATGTTCTTCATCATCAATGTGGACCTGACAGAGGAGGGACTCTGTAAGCATTAGGATCTCAGGGATTGTGTTTGATTTTGTGTGTTTTGTTCATGTGTATGTGCCCACACCCTCATTTCAGAAAGCTGTCTGTGTGGTGTACAATGCATTCGGAAAGTATTCACAACTCTTGACTTTTTCCACAGTTTGCTACATTACAGCCTTATTTTGAAATGGATTAAATAAATCTACACACAATACCCCATAATGACAAAGTGAAAACAGGTTTTTAGACATTTTGCAAACCTTACTAACATAATTATTCAGACCATTTGATATGAGACTCGAAATTGAGCTCAGGTGCATGCTTTTCTATTGATCATCCTTGATGTTTCTACAACTTGATTAGTGTCCACCTGTGGTAAATTCAATTGATTGGACATGATTTGGAAAGGTACACACCAGTCTATATAAGGTCCCACAGTTGACAGTGCATATCAGAGCAAAAGAGATGAGATTGAAGGAATTGTCGGTAGAGATCCGAGACGACAGGATTGTCGAGGCACAGATATGGGGAATGGTACCAAAAAATGTCTACAGCATTGTCCCCAAGAACACAGTTTGGAACCACCAAGACTCTTCCTAGAGCTGGCTGCTTGGCCAAACTGAGCAGGGGGAGAAGGACCTTGGTCACCATCCCTACGGTGAAGCGTGGTGGTGGCAGCATGCTGTGGGGATGTTTTTCAGCGGCAGGTGCTGGGAGACTAGTCAGGATCGAGGGAAAGATGAACGGAGGAAAGTACGGAGATACTCAAAGAAAACCTGCCCCAGAGCGCTCAGGACCTCAGACTGGGGCAAAGTTTCAACTTCCAACAGGACAATGACCCTAAGCACACAGCCAAGACAGAGCAGGAGTGGCTTCGGAACAGGTCTCAATGTCCTTGAGTGACCCAGCCAGAGCCTGGACTTGAACCCGATAGAACATTTCTGAAGAGACCTGAAAATAGCTGTGCAGCAACACTCCCCATCCAACCTGACAGAGCTTGAGAGGATCTGCAGAGAAGAATGAGAGAAACTCCCCAAATACAAGTATGTAGCGTCATACCCACGAAGACTCGGCTGTAATCAGTGCCAAAGGCGCTTCAACAAAGTACTGAGTAAAGGGTCTGAATACATATTTAAATGTGATATTTCATTTCTTTTTTATACATTTGCAAAAATTCTAAAAACCTATTTTTGCTTTGTGATTATGGGGTATTGTGTGTAGATTGATGAGGGGGAAAAAACTATTTAATACATTTTAGAATAAGGCTGTAATTTAACAATTTGGGAAAAGTCAAGGGGTCTGAATACTTTCCGAATGCACTGTATGCACAACCACGTGCACTGAAGTGTCATTTGTTTCTGTAGTGCACGTGGATGACATCATCTTCCACATGTTCCAGTACATCCAGAAGCTGCGCATGAAGGGGCCTCAGGAGTGGGTCTTCCAGGAGTGCAAGGTAAGTACTGCACTGTAGTACCACTCACTTCTAGTCTCTGAGCTCTGGCTAGTTTCTGAGTGGCAGGTAGCTTAGGGGTTAAGAGCTCCTGTAAGTCCCTCTGGATAAGAGCATCTGCTAAAATTACTAAAATATTCTCACTGTTTTGGTAGCCAGTGTATGTGCTGTCAGAAAACAATCAGTCAACTATTTATGTATAGTCCTTTTCACAAAACCTTAGTCAGGACCAAGACCGAGAAACAGACTCAAATCGTCTTTTTGTTGGCCTCATAGTTAAACCTCTGGTGTATTTAACAGTAAACATGGATTACATCTGAATTGTCTCATTGTAAGTGTTGCTCAGTCCTCTGTATGTAATATGCTTTATTTGCATGTGATTGACATGTGACTTGTCTGTCCTCCGCAGGACCTAAACACAGTGGCCTTCAGGTTCAAGGACAAGGAGCGGCCCCGCGGCTACACCTCCAAGGTGTCTGGATTACTGCACGTAGGTGGTGCTCTCTCCATTTCTTAAGGTCGTCTCCATGGTGATGCACTGCAGCTCCGTGGCTCTGTTTGATGACGATGATGTCATCAGGCTGCCTTGTCTGCCAGTCTCTTATTTTGTGGGTAAAGATTCAGCAGACTCAGCCCCAGTCTAAGTTAAACTGACATTCCTGCTAGAGTCAAAATATTACTATGTTAGCAAGGCAGTCATAGAGGAGGGTAGGATGTCCAGTGTATTTTGGTCTGTTGATTTTCATTTTTTGTGAAATAAGCAGAGCACCAGTTCTGTATTACTGTGCTCCAGTGAACCGTGTTCCCCTGCATGTGTTACAGTCAAATGCCTCCCCCATTGTTAGCACCTAAACCTGTTTTTTTGTTTTGCAGTACTACCCTCTGGAGGAGATCCTAGCAGCAGAGTACCTACTGGAGGAGTTCAGGCCAGATCTGATAGAGATGGTGCTGGACAAGCTGAGGCCAGAATACGTCAGGTTAGTTCCAGCTCTTCCCCGGGCCACTAACAGTGTTTGCTCTGCTCTCCTATACCCTTTTCACGCTATCATGCCGACCCGAACGATACTTTACTGGCTTGTTTTATTCTATTTTCACATTCTTCTTTCTAGCATAGTTTCAGCGACTGTGGCGGATGCATAATCAAACCAGCGCAGTCCAGATTGGCTCAGCTCGTTCAGTTTGGTTCAGGAGTGTTGCAAGGGTACCAGCGCTCCACTCAACTAAGAATACACGCCTATGACACTTCTGTTTTGAAGTGCATTTTGATAAACATATTTGTAATGTCCTTGAAAAAGACTACATCCAGAAACTATTTAATTGTTTTAACCTTGTAATTATTTAACTAGGCAAGTCAGTTAAGAACAAATTCTTGTTTATAATGACGGCCTACACCGGCCAAACCCGGGCGACGCTGGAACAATTGTGCGCCACCCTATGGGCCGGTTGTGATACAGCCTGGAATTGAACCAGGGTGTCTATAGTGACACCTCAAGCAATGAGATGCAGTGCCTTAGGGGCTCCCGAGTGGCACAGCGGTCTATCTACACTATATATACAAAAGTATGTGGACAACCATTCAAATTATTGGATTAGGCTATTTCAGCCACACCCATTGCTGACGGGTATATAAAATCGAGCACACAGCCATGCAATCTCCATAGTCTAATCTGGGTTTGGCTACATGCCGAATGCACAGTGCCAATAGTGAAGTTTGGTGGAGGTATAATGGTCTAGGGCTGTTTTTCATGGTTTGGGCTAGGCCCCTTAGTTCCAGTTAAGGGAAATCTTAATCGTACAGCATACAATGACATTCTAGACGATTCTGTGCTTCCAACTTTGTGGCAACAGTTTGGGGAAGGCCCTTTCCTGTTTCAGCATTACAATGCCCCCGTGCACAAAGTGAGGTCTATACAGAAATGGTTGTCAAGATCAGTATGGAAGAACTTGACTGGCCTGCACAGAGCCCTGACCTCAACCCCATCGAACACCTTTGGGATGAATTGGAACGCCAACTGCGAGCCAGGCCTAATTGCCCAAAATCAGTGCCAGACCTCACTAATGCTCATGTGGCTGAATGGAAGCAAGTCCCTACAGCAATGTTCCAACATTGCATTCGGAAAGTATTCAGACCACTTGACTTTTTCCACATTTTGTTACGGTACGGCTTTATTTAAAAATGTATTTTAAAAAAGTGTCTCAATCTGCACACAATACCCCATAATGACAAAGGAACATTTTATTTAAAAAATATCCCTACTCAGACCACTCCCAGACAGTCGTAGCTAAATTCTTGCTTGAGAAATTGCTCTTTGCTAAGAAACATTTTTTTATTTTTGACCATTGTTAAATCAAAATCACAGTAAGGTACTTAATTGTTACCCTGAAATGATTTAATATTGAGAATGAAATCGCTGCATTGGACTTTTAACATTCACCTAAACCTCACACTGTTGAATTAAGCGAACTTTAAGAAACTGTTGTACCCGGAATCAATGGGGAGCTCAATAACACATTCTGCAGTATTACTACCACTACAGTGACTACTACTCTACTTCAGTCACTACTATCGGCGTCGTACAAATAGAACACTGCTATGACATCAGATCGAGTGCCTTTAATAAGGGCGATACAAATCTTCCGTAGGCTGCTCAGGGAAAATGGAGTGTGTCTTACTCTAAAACGATCTGACAAGGGTGTTTATAAATGCTAATAATGAGACCTGTCTCTGTCTATCCTCTCCCTGCAGAGTCGCAGTTGTCTCAAAGTCGTTTGAAGGGCAGACAGACAAGACTGAGGAATGGTATGGGACCCACTACAAACAGGAGCCCATCTCTGAGGAAGTCATCAAGGTGAGACTGGAATGCGTTCAAACTCGACAGATTTTCCATATTCTCATCACCCTGTGGGTGAATCTCAGAAGTCTTTGATTCCTCACTTCCTCTCCTTGCCTTATCCTCAAAACACATTGTAGGAGAAGATTGGATATTCCTCTTCTCAGACCTTCTCCTTCAATGCATTTTCAGTAAGAGGAACGGAAACAAGGACACAAGGAATAGAGGACAGATTTGAGATTCACCCTGATCTGACTGGGCGTCTTTTTAAATCGTCAATTGGCAATGCTTAAATTGGCACTCTGCAATTACTACATCAATTTTTTAAATTAATTATATACAGTACCAGTCAAAAGGTTGGACACATCTATTCATTTAAGGGGTTTTCTTTATTTTTACTATTTTCTACATTGTAGAATAATAGTGAAGACGTCAAAACTATGAAATAACATATGGAATCATGTAGTAACCAGAAAAGTATTAAACAAATCAAAATATATTTTATATTCTTGAAAGTAGCCACCCTTGATAGCTTTGCACACTCTTGGCATTCTCAACTAGCTTCATGAGGAATTATTTTCCAACGGTCTTGAAGGAGTTCACACATATGCTGAGCACTTGTTGGCTGCTTTTCCTTCACTCTGCGGTCCAATTCATCCCAAACCATCCCAATTGGAGGTCGGCTGATTGTGAAGGCCAGGTCATTTAATGCAGCTCTCATCACTCTCCTTCTTTGTCAAATAGCCCTTACACAGCCTGGAGGTGTGTTGGGTCATTGTCCTGTTGAAAAAACAAATTATAGTCCCACTAAGCGCAAACCACATGGGATGGTGTGTCACTGCAGAATGCTGTGGTAGCAATGCTGGTTAAGTGTGCCTTGAATTCTAAATAAATCACAGACAGTGCCACCAGCAAAGCACCATCACACCACCTCCGTGCTTCATGGTAGGAACCACACATGCGAAGATCATCCGTTCACCTACTCTGCGTCTCAAAGACACGGCGGTTGGAACCAAAAATCACACTTTTGGACTCATCAGACACATAGACAGATTTCCACCGGTCTAATGTCCATTGCTCGTGTTTCTTGGCCCAAGCAAGTATCTTCTTCTTATTGGTGTCCTTTAGTAGTGGTGGTTCCTCTACAGCAATTCAACCATGAAGGCCTGATTCACGCAGTCTCCTCTGAACAGTTGATGTTGAAATGTGTCTGTTACTAGAACTCTGCGAAGCATTTATTTGGGCTGCAATCTGAGGCTGGTAACTCTAATGAACTTATCCTCTGTAGGATGATGAACTTATCCTCTGTTACCTCCTCAAGAGGTAACTCTTGCTCTTCCTTTCCTGTGGCGGTCCTCATGAGAGCCAGTTTCATCATACCGCTTGGTTTTTGCGACTGCACTTGAAACAACTTTCAAAGTACTTGACATTTTCCAGATTGACTGACTTTCATGTCTTAAAGTAATGGACTGTCGTTTCTCTTTGTTTGTTTGAGCTGTTCTTGCAGTAATATGGACTTGGTCTTTTACCAAAATAGGGATATCTTCTGTATACCACCCCTACCTTGTCACAACACAACTGATTGGCTCAAACACATTAAGGAAAGTAATTGTTAATTGAAATGCATTCCAGGTGACTACCTCATGGTTGAGAGAATGCCAAGAGTGTGTCCAAACTTTTGACTGGTACTGTATACCCACTGATTCTTGAAGAACATCTTATAAATGCCTTGTGAGCTTAATTTGACTTGTTCCCCTTCAGAAACCAACATAAGCCTGTTTTACTCCATTGTTTGTAAACAATGTAATTGTAAATGCACTGTATAGTTTCAACCATGTTTTGAGGCTATGTTGATATTATGGATGGTCAGTCCTTGCATCCATAGCTCTGTCTATGAATTTGACTGGTTACATTTTTCCATCCCTGGGCTTTATACCAAAACAATTGGCGTTGTCTGCTTTTTTGTTTGAACTGCAGATTCTCCAGCAATTATCAATCTATCAAATTGCTGTCACACATTCCCTACACGATCTAAGGTTTATCATACCATTACCCACAAGCCATTTATTTTATTAGTAAGGCACTGATGATCCACTGTCAACACCCCAGTGGTGAATGATGTTTAAAGCCACAGATTGCTCATTCATTTGCTGACTTTTTTTTTCTATTCAGTGTAGTATCGGGGTTAAAATGTGTGATGGTTTAGCAATAGGGAAGTTTTGGTAGTCATTTTGCAGGAAGACTGACACTAGCACTGTGAATGTTCTCGATTCACCTTTCTGAAATGAAGCCTTGGGCCACCAACTCCACAGAGCTTATGATGTTACAAAAGCTTTTGTGGAGGGCTTTACATTTACATTTTAGTCATTTAGCAGACGCTCTTATCCAAAGCGACTTACAGTAGTGAATGCATACATTTCAATTCATTTCATTTTTTTCTTCCCATACTGGCCCCCCGTGGGAATTGAACCCACAACCCTGGCGTTGCAAACACCATTGCAAACACCATGCTCTACCAACTGAGCCACAGGGAGTGGCCAAAACCAACGCTGTACATTTCACCAGCTTTTACAGTGGATTCTCTCTCTTAAAGGCTTCTACACACTACAGTGCATTCGGAAGTAGTCAGACCCCTTGACTTTTCCCACATATTGTTACGTTACAGCCTTATTCTAAAAACTATTTTCCTTCATCAAACTACACACAATACCCCATAATGACATAACAAAACAGGTTTTTAGAAATATTTGCAAATGTATAAAAATAAAAACACTTTTACATAAGTATTCAGACCCTTTACTCAGTACTTTGTTGAAGCACTTTTGGCAGAGATTACAGCCTCGAGTGTTCTTGGGTATGACGCTACAAGCTTGGCACACCTGTATTTGGGGAGTTTCTCCCATTCCTCTCTGCAGATCCTCTCAAGCTCTGTCAGGTTTGATGGGGAGTGTTGCTGCACAGCTATTTGCAGATCTCTGCAGAGATGTTCGATCGGGTTCAAGTCTGGGCCCTGGCTGGGTCACTCAAGGACATTCAGAGACTTGTCGCCGAAGCCACTCCTGCATTGTCTTGGCTGTATGCTTAGGGTTGTTGTCCTGTTGGAAGGTGAACCCTTTCTCCAGTCTGAGGTCCTGAGTGCTCTGGAGCAGGTTTTCATCAAGGATCTCTCTGTACTTTGCTCCATTAATCTTTCACTTGATCATTACTATTCTCCCAGTGCCTGCCACTGAAAAAAATCCCCACAGCATGATGCTGCCACCACCATTCTTCACCGTAGGGATGGTGCCAGGTTTCCTCCAGACGAGACGCTTGGCATTCAGGCCAAAGTGTTCAATCTTGGTTTCATCATGGTCTGAGAGTCTTTAGGTACCTTTTGGCAAACTCCAAGCAGGCTTTCATGTGCCTTTTTATTGAGGACTGGCTTCTATCTGGCCACTCTACCATGAAGGTCTGATTGTCCTTCTGGAAGGTTCTCCCAGCTCCACAGAGGAGCTCTGTCAGAGTGATCACCGGGTTCTTGGTCACCTCCCTGACCAAGGCCCTTCTCCCCCGATTGCTCAGTTTGGCCGGGCAGCCAGCTCTAGGAAGAGTCTTGGTGGTTCCAAACTTCTTCCATTTAAGAATGATTGAGACCACGGTGTTTTTGGAGACCTTCAATGCCGCAGAAATGTTTTGGTACCCTTCCCCAGATCTGTGCCTCAACACAATCCAGTCTCGGAGCTCTACGGACAATTCCTTCGACTTCATGGCTTGGTTTTTTTTTTCTGACATGCACTGTTAACTGTGGGACCTTATATAGACAGGTGTGTGAAATCGTGCCCAATCAATTGAATTTACCACAAGTGGACTCCAAGTTATAGAAACATCTCAAGGATGATCAATGGAAACAGAATGCGCCTGAGCTCAATTTCAAGTCTCATAGCTAAGAGTCTGAATACTTATGTTGAGGTATTTGCAAAAATTTCTAAACCTGTTTTTGCTTTGTCATTATGGGGTATTGTGTGTAGATTGCTGAGGATCAGTTTCTTTAAATCAATATTAGAATAAGGCTGTAACGTAACAAAATGTGAAAAAAGTCAAAGGGTCTGAATACTTTCCGAGGGCACTGTATCTAACTACAGCCAACACAACAGTCTGGATGTGTTTTTTTAAATAATCAGGATGATTTTTATTTTTTTGAATCAGCCTTGTTATCCAGATTTTCATGCCTTTCAGGGTTTTTTTTTATCAAAAAGGGGCTTATGTGGTGGTTGTGGCAATAAGTGTGGTCGTCCCTTCGGCGCGGCTGAATTTTAAAGGCCCCCATCTCGACAGTGTGGACACACTTTTGCATTTTTCAGCTAATTTCCTTTAATTCTACAGTTTGCCATTGAGCTGAGATTTTGCTGTTTTAAAGCAAATTTCCTGCAATTTCATGAATTTTTCCCATGGCTAATGCAGTGTTCTTTTGCTCAAACAACATAATAACAAAATCAATACTGATAAATTCCAAAAACAATGAATTTTCAATTTTCCATGACTGTCTAGCTTTTATTTTGGTGATTGTTATTTCTCAAAGATTATATTATAAAGCAAATAAAAAGGCCCATTTTCTCTTCTACGTACTTTATATCTGGTTTTAGCCGTAAAGTTTACACTGTTTTTCCATCCTGGAATATGTATTAGATTTATTTGTTTATTTATGTATTTATTTATATATATATTTTTTTTACACTGTTTGGACATGGGTGACCTGGAAAAATGCTTAGGTGGCCCGCCCAAGGATTTCAATGGCAGAAAAATCCCTGCTTTTATACTGCCCTTGTACCGTTAAGTTATCATTTAGTAGTGAATTATATAACTTGATCACCTCATGTATGCTGTACAACAGTGAATCATGAAACTTGCTCCATTTTGTGCTCTTTGTAAACAAAACGTGACTGGGTCAATCAGATGTTTCGGGCAACTACAGCAAGCTTTATAAATCCATTTTGAATTCAATCACTTTTTGAATGCACCCCTTTTGATTTGAACGAAACCTTTAAATATATTATTTTGTCCATTGTAGTTCTCAGAAAGTGACTTTTTGGACCAGAATGCCAAAACGTTCAAGATATAAAATGAATAAAAGATTCTTAAAGTTGACCTGTATTTTGCACACCCCACCATACCATGAGACATCCATGTCTTCATCACTGGTAAAGTTAAACGGTTGAGATATCATTTAAAAGCTTACAAACAGGGTTGTCAAACTTTTCTTTTTTACACCTTAAACGTAAATGATCAAAAATCGCGTCAAGTCAGATTTTTTTCAATATTTGCATATGCTGTAGTTTAGACCCTATTCTACATCTGAGGTTTTTGTGTTGTGCCCGACCATCAGTTGAGACACAACATGCTCTTGAATACAGGGTGGGTGTCATGTTTTGGCTGATAAATGTACTCCAATTGAAATTTCAACTTTCAAATGGTACCACAAAGATGGTTGAAGGTCTACACATCAGTGAATGTTGACTTGAATGGGAATATGTTTTAAATGAGTGTCAATCCTCCATAGGAGACCTATTGAAATAATATTGATAATAAAATAGACATGAGCACCATCTTTGTGTTTAGTAATTAGAAGTTAAAAGGTCAATTTCAATGGTATACCAGCTAAACTGAAGTTGTCTGAAGGGATAGGTCCATTCTATTAAGGATATATCTATGATTGAAATGACACCCACCCGGTATTCAAGAGCATGTTGTTTCTCAACCGATAGCAGGCATAACACACAAACCTGTAAGCTTTTTAATGATATCGAACTCAACCTAACTATATTTTCAAGTGATGAAGACGTGGATGTCTCATGGTATAGTGGGGTATCCAAAATGGGTCAACTTTGAGCACCTTTATCACCTGAATGTTTTGGTATTCAGGTTAAAAAAATATAACTTTCTGACCACTTCTTCCATGGCCAGACATGTATGCAAATTTGTATTTAAATCAAAAGGGATGCAGTCAAAAAGTGATTAAATTTAAATGGATTTACCCCTTAATGAAAAATGTGACTGTTCAAATGAAGAACGCAGTCTGCTTTCTTGTAACCTGTAGCTATTTACTTAAAAGTAGCTAAGTAAAAAAAAGTTTCATAAATGGTTTTGACAGTATTGAAAATCATGCCATGGGTATTTCAAAATCCGGTATAATGCCAAACCCTAGTTTGTAGTTGGTTGCCACTGGACATAGTTGATCCTGCGTCATGTAGAATCTGCCATGGACAGTTCGTCTGAGTTGCATCATCTATAGTTTATTGGCTATATAGTTGGATAGATGTCTAGAAGCCTTTAGTCATGTATCAATAAATTCCCTAACCAACCCTTAACTTAGCAAGGAGGACTAACTAAATTGTCTGTGTTTCAGAAATGGGGAAACGCTGACCTCAATGGCAAGTTCAAGCTGCCCATGAAGAACGAGTTCATTCCCACCAGCTTTGAGATCTACCCTCTGGAGAAGGACTCTCCCTCCGCCCCCACTCTAATCAAGGTAAGCCTCGCTCTGGATAAGGGCATCTGCTAATTGACTAAAATTTAAAATGTCGGGATGTTGCATTTAACAAACTGTTTTTACTTCATTCACCAAGCAGCTAGACCGAACTGAAAGCATAGCTGCATGTTTCAGGTGTCTGAATTTGTTCATAAACTTTCATATGATAATGAGGAAACCGTGTCAGGATTGAGAAGTTAAGTATTTAGTACTGTTGTCAAGGTGTTTTGATCAGAGGATTGAGATGTTAAGTATTTAGTACTGTTGTCAAGGTGTTCTGATCAGAGGATGTACGCGGTAACTACTGCTGACAGGTTGGAATCTCTTTTGAGCTATTAGCTTCAGTATTACAGTACATTGTTGACTGCAACAAAGTTCATAAGCAGTTGTAGAGATTTATTCTACCTCCTTAAAAACAAGTATGTGAAGATATCAGGCTGTAGTACTTTTTGCATGCCCTTTCTCCTCATTGGAATCTGCTGCTAATGCTAATGTAATCATGCCTTTTTTATTTTTTTCCTAGGACACCGCTATGAGCAAGGTGTGGTTCAAGCAGGATGACAAGTTTTTCCTACCAAAGGCATGCCTGAACTTTGAGTTCTTCAGGTTGGTAGACAAACCACAGCCCATGTTCAAGTGTATGAGACGATGATGTGGTACATCTTTTGTATTATTTTCCTCACACAAGCTATTGTAGTTATAGGACTCAAATACTGCTATTTGAAATTGTATTAGGAAGGACCACATGGGAACCCACTTTTCCTGCTGATCCCTACCCTTGAATTAATCAATGAATGTATAAGCAACATTGCTACTTTCTGCTTTTCAAGGACAGTGATTTGGAGAGAGATGTCTAGCTGTGTTGTAGCAAACAGTTGATTTATCACTGCTGTTTTTTTTCTTTCTACAGCCCATTTGCGTATGTGGACCCAATACATTGTAACATGGCCTATTTGTACCTGGAGCTCCTCAAGGACTCCCTCAACGAGTATGCATATGCAGCCGAGCTTGCCGGCTTGAACTATGACCTCCAAAATACCATCTATGGGATGTATGTAAGTATCCAAATTTCCCATCGCCCTTACGCCACCGCCATCCCAAACCCATCTGTTCCTCCCTCGTGCATTCTCAACCTGGGCCTTGGTATCATCCCTGGCTGCATCATCCTCTTCATCTTTCCTCTTCATCTTTCCTTTCTCCCTCCGTCGAAACCACCTCGTCAGAAAACGCTGGACTTGACAATTGTTTTTTTTCCCTTTTGTGGTGGCACTGTTTGGGTATGAACTTAAATAGCCATTTGGTACAGTCCTCTGTGAGACAGTATTTTTATTTTTAAAAAATCTGATACAAAGGAATGGGAAATAGACACCAAGTAGTAGTGGCTGTAGCCGTAGCATTAACCTAGCATTTAGTGGCAAAGTACTCCGTCCCTCCTTGGTGGACAGAAAAGCCGGTTGCGAGGCTGCATATACATACTCTTCTTAATCAACCTTCTCACCCTGCTCTGTCTTTTTGACAACGTTATCCCACCTCCCTTACCAACAATCATGTTTATTACATTTTCTTTTGTCACTACTTATACTCGGACCCCCTGCACCGCAACATGACTTAACTGTTTCTCAGGTTATTGAAGGATGATTTTAAGAGTATACATATGCAGCCAGCCTTGCCGGGCTGGTCTATGGCAGCCTCAGGGAAGAATGCTATCCTCGTAAGTTCAGCGTCCGTCTGTCAGCCCCCCTAACAGCTAGGGGAACGAGGGAGGGCCCATCTTTAAAAAAATGTAACCTTTATTTAACTAGGCAAGTCCAGTTAAGAACAAATTCTTATTTACCCATCTTCAGGTTCTAAGTGTGGAAGACTGTCTTTTCCGTCTATCTACGCAATTTGTTTCTATGTGTTAGTCTGTCTCTAGGAAGATGGGGAGGTCCTAGAGGCCCCCTTCCTATGTTCTGTCCGTTTATGTAGCGACTTGTGGTTTCACTGCAAGGATGGCCAAATGTAGTCTTCAAGGAATGCCGTTTTAAGTGATATGAAGTTGAACATCAACTATGAATTTATCCAATACTTACCTGACGACAGAGTAAGTTCAACTGACCAGGTCTGGATTAAAATATGAACTGTAATATCAGCAGACTGCCCGTCTTGAAGGACACGTTTGGCCTCATTGATTTCACTGAATCACTCCGAAAACACACCCCACCTAATACACCTATATAGAACTTTTATACATTCGCTCAAATGTTGTTGATTTAATTTATCTTTGGCATCCATTTTGAAATTGTCTGTGCTGTCAATGTCAGCCAGATAGTAGAACAGTAAGTGTCTCCTTCACGTCCTAAAGGAATAAAGCCGAAAACACTGCTTATCCTCTGAAAAATGTATAGGTACTGTAAATTCTGCAGACACATGATTCCAATAGTAGGTTACAGACTGGAGCTGGCATTGTACACAAAGCTAATAGTGTTTGCAAGCTCCTTTGAATTTGTCTTTGAAAAAACTATCTTCATATCGCTTAGTATTGGAATTAGGTTTTGCTATGTTTTTGCTTAATGGAGAATCGAGATGCCCATTTGCCCAATGATGCTTGTCTTCTCCCTCGCACTCTCTGCTCCTTTCTAACTTTGGTTTGTGGCGGTTTGGTTTCACTCTTTAAATGAACCTCCTCTAACATTTGGTTAACATCTAAACTAGGCCTACCTTTGTGAAACAGTAGCTTGTGTGCAGGAGGAAGCGTAGTACTAGTCATGAGGATATTTTGCCTGCTTGTTAAGTTATTTACCACTGTTATGTGATGCCAAGGTCATAAATAAGAGACTACCTAAGACTTGGATTATACATTTTAAAGGCTAATCCCTCATGGGTTGATGCTACATACTTAGGAAATTATGCTTTGAATTCTCCAGTCCGGCCAATCACACATACCTAGCTAACTTTATGATGGGGTGTTTTTCTTTGTATTAAGGTTTTCCGAGCTTTACCGGTAATAGAGTTGCGTCGGCACAAACTAACTGGGGACTCATCAAGGGTAATGATGTTGGAAGAGATTTACAGTTAACTGGTGTCAGTATGTGTGTGTCAGCGAGAAAGGGGAGGTAGAGGGTGATTGCGAGAGCGAAACGCTGTAGCCTGAGGGTATTTCCGATTCATGAAGGGGCCCGAATGTTTGGATGATATTGCAAAGCAGAGCTTCATATAACCTTGACTGGGCTCTGCCTATGCACGGTTTGGTAAATGTACACGCATACACACACCACTCACTGCATCACTTATTGTTAGTTGGTCACAGAACTCGATGAATAAGGGGTAATGCATTTGCAGTTGATGCTAATGAGCAATGCGTGCTTTGTAGAGTTGAGTAGTTGGCTACAGACCCATAATATGTTCATTGCTGTGGCAGCAATGCGGGGTTGGAACCCTGTGTTAACGGGCTAGTGCGTGATGCCACAGTCATTAGCGTGGATGCTAGCGCGGTCAGTGAAAGTCACAGCAGAGGAACCTTCATGGCCCAGCCTGGCTCCCTCTGCTGTGTGTGTGTGAGGGGTCATTTCACAGACTGTACTCAGGACTCAGCCAGCACTCCGTGTCCTCTTTGACAGAGGCATTACGCTGAGTGGAGTCATTGTCCTAGAGGAAGGGCCAGGGCAGGAGGAGAGGTTTGGGGATGTTTGTCTAAAACGCTACTACCTTTAGTTTCCCTAACCGATGGGGCTGTTTATTCATCTGCACACACATTTTAGTGTTTTTTTCCTACAGGCTCTATGCCACATCAAGTTATGCTCACCTTTTTTCTCTTTTCCTCTTCCTTCCATCTCCTTCCCACAGCTCTCAGTGAAGGGCTACAATGACAAGCAGCACATCCTGCTGAAGAAGATCATTGAGAAGATGGCCGCATTTGAGATTGATGAGAAACGCTTTGACATCATCAAGGAAGCGGTAAGCTGAGCCCCGCCGCCCAGTTTAAAACTACTCAGGCTATGAAATCATAATGGATCGAAGCTGATGTTGGTTTTTGACTGTTTGATTCTGATATTGTGTTTGACCCCATGGCGCACACAAACTACCCTTGTATTGTGTCTGACCCCTGATATGATTGGGCCGAACGTTGACCCCTATTGCCCTTTGACCGCTCTTCCAGTATATGAGGTCACTGAACAACTTCAGGGCGGAGCAACCCCATCAGCATGCCATGTACTACCTGCGTCTGCTGATGACAGAGGTGGCTTGGACCAAAGACGAGCTCAAGGATGCTCTGGACGGTGAGCCGTTCTCTCTCTATCTCCACACACACACCCACCCACCCACCCACCCACACACACATGGGCACGCGTACGTATGCACATACTCTTCTCTTCCCATCTCTCCCCCGCTCTCATTTGAATGCTGAGCCAGTTTGAGCTCCTCCATGGGCTGCAGTCATTTCTCTGCAGTGAAAACCTCACCCTAGGAAGAGGGGCAGATGTACTGTCTGGACGTTCAGTACATTATGCGTTCACAATGTCCTGTGTATCACTTGAGGCCGAGTTCACCTTGGAGAAAAGACAGCATTTCTGTCTGTTTTCATTATTACCTCAAACTTGTCCCTATTTCACCTGTCTAATGCTAGGGCTGTGACAATGCCAGTATCGCAATATTTTTTCCATGTCAAAAATAAAAACACGAAGCAGACCAAACTCTTTGTTTCTTTAAAAAAAGCCTGCCCTAGGTAAATATTGTGTGTGATGGATGGCTTGGAAAATAAATCATTGTGACTCTGGGTGACAAAATAACTGGTCACTTTAATAATAGAACACTGGTCACTTTAATAATTTTTACATACTGTTTTACCCATTTCATATGTATATACTGTATTGTAGCCAAGTCCATCCTACTCAACTATTGCTGTACATATAATATTCTATCCATGTATTCTTCAGATATACTATATATTCAATCCACATATTGTCCATGATGTCTATACATCACATCATATACAGTACCAGTCAAACGTTTGGACAGACCTACTCTTCAAGGGTTTTTCTTTATTTTTTACTATTTTCTACATTGTAGAATAATAGTGAAGACATCAACACTATGAAATAACACATATGGAATCATGTAGTAACCAGAAAAGTGATGAACAAATCAAAATATATTTTATATTCTTGAAAGTAGCCACCCTTGATGACAGCTTTGCACACTCTTGGCATTCTCTCAACCAGCTTCATGAGGAATTATTTTCCAACAGTCTTGAAGGAGTTCCCACATATGCTGAGCACTAGTTGGCTGCTTTTCCTTCACTCTGCGGTCCAACTCATCCCTAACCATCTCAATTGGGTTGTGGTTGGGTGACTGTGGAGGCCAGGTCATCTGATGCAGCACTCCATTCCTCTCCTTGGTCAAATAGCCCTTACACAGCCTGGACATGTTGGGTCATTGTCCTTTTGAAAACAAATGACAGTCCCACTAAGCGCAAACCAGATTATTTCTCTTTTGCCAAGATCATCCATCAAGTTTTGAGGGAGCGTGCAATTGGCATGCTGACTGCAGGAATGCCCACCAGAGCTGTTGCCAGAGAATTGAATGTTAATTTCTTTACCATAGAATTTGGTAGAGAATTTGGCAGTACGTCCAACCGGCCTCACAACCGCAGACCACGTGTAACCACACCAGACCAGGACCTCCATGTCTGGCTTCTTCACCTGCGGGATTGTCTGAGACCAGCCACCCGGACAGCTGATGAAACTGAGGATTATTTCTGTCTGTGATAAAGCGCTTTGGTGGGGGAAAACTCTCAGCCGTTCTGATTGGCTGGGCCTGGCTCCCCAGTGGGTGGGCCTATGCCCACCCATGGCTGCGCCCCTGCCCAGTCATGTGAAATCCATAGATTAGGGCCTAAAGCATTTATTTCAATTGACTGATTTCCTTATATGAACAATAACTCAAAATTATTGCATGTTGCATTTATATTTTTGTTCAGTGTATATGTATTTATATTCTGGACTTGCCTATTATTTCTATATTTCGTAATTGAATTTTTTTACTTTTAAAATTTGTGTGTATTAGGTATTACTGCGCTGTTGGAGCTAGTAAAACAAGCATTTCGCTACACCCACAATAACATCTGCTAAACATGTGAATGTGACAAATAAAATCTGATGTTTGTTTCTAACATTAGGCCTGTTTTCCTAAAGAAGTTAAATCCGTGTAGTGTTTTGTTTCCCAACCACGATACTAACAAGTAACGCGATACTGGTATCTTCCCAGCTCTACCTAGTGCCTACGTTTTTAGTTAGTGCCCTTGTTGCCCTTCTCTGGGTCTCCAGACTTTCACAGATCCCTGTACCTGGTTTTTACAGACCAGCTACTGCTGTGTGTGCCCCCTTCCCTACTATCCTCCCATCCTTCCCCAGTCACTCATCCCTGGCTGCTCATCCACCACCTCTCACCACTATCTGAATGAATCTGGGTCAGACACTGTGTGAATTCAGATTGACCAACCTACGCAGAGAGGAAGTGTGTTGTGTTTGTGTCTGTATGTCTCCACGTTTGGGTGAGTGTGTTTGTGTGTACGTACATTTCTGCCCGCGTTGGCGACAGGAATGCTATGGCGGTGGCAGCAACATCCGCATGACTGATGCTTTTGATTCTGTTCTAGCCCGATTTTCTATAGATTTTGAATGATTGCTCTGTGATTGATTCCTCCAGTCTGAATCTGTCTTCCAGATGTCACTCTCCCCCGCCTCAAGGCCTTCATACCTCAACTATTGTCACGGTTACACATCGAGACCCTTCTCCACGGCAACATCACCAAGGAGGTGAGTTTGAAGTTACCTTCCAGTGGACAGACTTCGTTTGTAAATGGCAGACACACACAGCAAGACGTTTGATGTATGGAATGTGGATATGTTCTATAACTGCTTTTACGGTTAGCCACTCCTCTCCCATATAGGTTTTAAGTGGAATGCTTTTATCTGTCCACTAGCAGTGTCACAGAAGGTGAACACACTGTCGAACCCTGATAAGATCCTCCGATCAAATGACACTTTATAAAAGATCCCAGCCATCGATGAACAGTCTCCCTTATGTCTGGTAATCATGCCCAGTAGAGGGATGTCACAGTCTAGTGGAGAGGGAATTGGATGCGCCAGCGGGGGCAATGGTCCATTTCATCACCATAGAGACTCACCATGCACTGCAGGACTCCTATTACCTTAGAGCTTTTACTGCGTGGACGGAATATTATAGCAGTGTTCCGATTCAGTTGAAGGACCTATAGATATGTATCTGCTATGGAAAGGAGGTATCTTGACACATTTAAAAGGTGGATTACAACACTGATTTGTCATTTGCACCTCTCACTTTGCTCTCTCGATCTCTCTTTCTCCAGTCTGCTCTAGACATGATGCAGATGGTCGAGGACACGCTTATGAATCAAGCCCACACCAAGCCCCTCCTACCAAGCCAGTTGATTCGCTACAGGGAGGTGCAGGTGCCAGATGGTAGGCCAAGTGCACTGCCCATCACTCCCTTCACCCTCATGTAACTTCCAGTCATGTCTGTCCCCATTGTGACCATGCTGAAGGTTTCTTACCCAACAGTCTGGCCTATGTCAGGACCTGTGGTTGTGTAACACCTCAGTGTTAATGCCCCTCCAATGTCCAAGGGACAAAGTCTCACTTACAAAGGGGAAACGGACATCACTAGGCAATACAATACACACACTTTTCCTTAACCTCTTACACAAACGCACACCGCACCACAGCACAACAACACACACACACAGTGCCTGTGCCACTCTTTTCTTAATGACATTAAGTAACTTGAGGAGAGGAAAAGCATGGCTGTCTGGGCCTCCTGGAAACATCCTGGATCCTTTTCTGGGCCTGGATCCAGTCAGCCAGCCAGCCTGGAACTGAAGCAGGAGTCGGACAGAGGGTTGAAAACACAAACTGAACTAACCTTTGGACGGAGCAGGATTTGGAGATGGCGGCGCCGGAGGGTAGGGCTGCCGTCTTATCTGTTCTTAAACCAATGATGCTATTTTGTTTGTTTTTTTCACGTTGCTCGTAACTTGTTTTGTACATAATGTTGCTGCTACTGTCTCTTATGACTGAAAAGAGCTTCTGGACATCAGAACTGAGATTACTCACCTCAAACTGGACGAGGAGTTCTTCAATGAGTCGGACGCGAGGGATATACTATGGACACCCGACCAGGTCCAGATCCCCGTGATTCGTTGGAAAAGGAAACGTAGGTTTCGCGGAAAGAGATCAGGATGCCTTGTGAGGATCAGGCGACGAGTGGCTAATCTGCCCTTGCCTTCCGTTCTGCTAGCTAACGTTCAATCACTGGAAAATAAATGGGATGAACTGAAAGCACTTATATCCTACCAACGGGACATTAAAAACTCTAATATCTTATGTTTCACCGAGTCGTGGCAGAACGATGACATTAAGAACAGCTGGCGGGTTATACACTCTATCGGCAGGACAGAACAGCAGCCTCTGGTAAGACACGGGCCTATGCATTTATGTAAACAACAGCTGGTGCACGATATCTAAGCAAGGTTTAGCTCGCCTGAGGTAGAGTATCTCATGATAAGCTGAAGACCAGACTATCTACCTAGAGTCTACATACCACCACAGACTGATGCTGGCACAAAAACCGCACTCAATGAGCTGTATTCCAGGAAAACGCTCATCCAGAGGCGGTGCTCCTAGTGGCCGGTGACTGTAATGCAGGGCAACTTAAATCGGTTTTACCAAATTTCTATCAGCGTGTTAAATGTGCAAGGGAAAACATTTCTAGACCACCTTTACTCCACACACAGAGATGCGTACAAAGTTCTCTCGCCCTCCATTTGGCAAATCTGATTCCTACTTAAAAGCAAAAATTAATGCAGGAAGCACCAGTGACTCGGTCTATAAAAAAAGTGGTCAGATAAAGCAGATGCTAAACTACAGGACTTTTGCTAGCACAGACTGGAATATGTTCCGGGATTCTTCCGATGGCATTGAGGAGTACACCACAGTCACTGGCTTTATCAATAAGTGCATCGAGGATGTCGTCCCCACAGTGACTGTATGTACATACCCCAACCAGAAGCCATGGATTACAGGCAACATACGCACTGAGCTAAAGGGTAGAGCTGCCGCTTTCAAGGAGCGGGACTCTAACCCGGAAGCTTATAAGAAATCCCGCTATGCCCTCTAACGAACCATCAAACAGGCAAAGCGTCAATACAGGACTAAGATAGAATTGTACTATATCGGCTCCGATGCTCGTCGGATGTGGCAGGGCTTGCAAACTATTACAGACTACAAAGGGAAGCACAGCCGAGCGCTGCCCAGTGACACAAGCCTACCAGACAAGCTAAATAACTTCTATGCTGGCTTCGAGGCAAGTAACACTGAAACATGCATGAGAGCATCAGCTGTTCCGGACGACTGTGTGATCACTCTCTCCGCAGCTGATGTGCGGACGTGTAGGACGTGTACTCCGAGCATGCACTGACCAACTGGCAAGTGTCTACACTGACATTTTCAACCTCTCCCTGTCTGAGTGTGTAATACCACATGTTTCAAGCAGAACACCATAGTCCCTGTGCCCAAGAACATTAAGGTAACCTGCCTAAATGACTACCGACCCATAGCACTCACGTCTGTGGTCATGAAGTGCTTTGAAAGGCTGGTCATGGCTCACATCAACATCATAATTCCAGAAACCCTAGACCCACTCAAATTTGCATACCACCCCAACAGATCCACAGACGATGCAATCTCTATTGCACTCTACACTGCCCTTTCCCACCTGGACAAAAGGAACACCTATGTGAGAATGCTATTCATTGTCTACTGCTTAGCGTTCAACACCATTTTGCCCTCAAAGCTCATCACTAAACTAAGGACCCTGGGATTAAACACCTCTCTCTACAACTGGATCCTGGACTTCCTGACGGGCCGCCCTCAGGTGGTAAGGGTAGGCAACAACACATCCGCCACGCTAATCCTCAACAGGGGCCCCCCAGGGGTGCGTGCTCAGTTCCCTCCTGTACTCCCTGTTCACTCAGGACTGCACGGCCAGGCACGACTCCAACACCATCATTAAGTTTGCCGATGACACAACAGTGGTAGGCCTGATCACTGACAACGATGTGACAGCCTATAGGGAGGAGGTCGGAGACCTGGCCGTGTGGTTCAAGGACAACAACCTCTCCCTCAACGTGATCAAGACAAAGGAGATGAATGTGGACTACAGGAAAGGAGGACCAAGCACGCCCCCATTCTCATCGACGGGGCTGTAGTGGAGCACATTGAGAGCTTCAAGTTCCTTGGCGTCCACATCACCAACAAACTAACATGGTTCAAGCACACCAAGACAGTCGTGAGGAGGGCACGACAAAACCTATTCCCCCTCACGAGACTGAAAAGATTTGGCATGGGTCCTCAGATCCTCAAAAGGTTCTACAGATGCACCGTCGACAACATCCTGACGGGTTGTATCACTGCCTGGTATGGAAACTGCTCGGCCGCCGACTGCAAGGCACTACAGAGGGTAGTGCATATGGCCCAGTACATCACCGGGGCCAAGCTTCCTGCCATCCAGGACCTCTATACCAGGCGGTGTCAGAAGAAGGCCCTAAAAATTGTCAAAGATTCCAGCCACCCTAGTCATAGACTGTTCTCTGCTACTGCACGGCAAGCGGTACCGGAGCGCCAAGTCTAGGTCCAAGAGGCTTCTAAACAGCTTCTATCCCCAAGCCATAAGACTCCTGAACAGCTGGTCAAATGGCTACTCTGACTTTTGCATTATCCCCCCGCCCCCCCATGCTACTCTGTTAATATCTATGCATAGCCACTTTAATAACTCTACCTACATGTACATAATTACCTCACTGGTGCCCCCACACGTTGACACACTTTCTCTGTACTGGTACCCCCTGTATATAGCCCCGCTATTGTTATTTACTGCTGCTCTTTAATTATTTGTTATTCTTATCTTACTTTTTTGTTGTAGAACTGCATTGTTGGTTAAAACCTGTTGGGGATACCCCTTCCCGTTCGGATCCCGATTACGGGATTGCTAGACAAGATACAACGCGCAAAATTCAAAACAGAATACATTTACATTTCTCAAACAATCAACTATCTTACACCCTTTGAAAGATAAACATCTCCTTAATCTAACCACGTTGTCCGATTTCAAAAAGGCTTTACGGCGAAAGCATAAAGTTAGATTATGTTAGGACAGTACATTGAAAATAGCTGTGTGTAATGTTTTGTCAATGCAAAGACAGGCGTCACCAAAAGCAGAAAACCAGCTAAAATGATGCACTAACCTTTGACAATCTTCATCAGATGACACTCCTAGGACATTATGTTAGACAATACATGCATTTTTTGTTCCATCAAGTTCATATTTATATCCAAAAACAGCATTTTACAGTTGCGGTGAAATTCAGAAAATATTTTCCCTCAAATGCTGCCGGTGAATCAGCGCTACAATTTACAAAATTACTATTCGAAAACATTGGTAAATTATAATATTGTCATTCAAAGAATTATAGATTAACATCTCGTGAATGCAACCGCATTGCCAGATTTCAAAAAACTTTACTGGGAAATCACACTTTGCAATAAACGGGGTGCTATGCTAAGAAAAATAGGCTAGGCGATACATGTTAGCGCCATCTTGGAACCATCTAAAATCAAATATACTATTGTAAATATTCACTTACCTTTGATTATCTTCATCAGAAGGCACTTCCAGGAATTCCCAGGTCCACAACAAATGTAGTTTTGTTAGAAAAAGTTAACAATTTATGTCCCAATAGCTCCTTCTTGTTAGCACGTTCTGTAGGCTACTCAAAATGTACCGAAGCCCGCGGGACTTGTCGCCACGAAAGATCAAAAAATATATATTTACGTTCGTTCAAACATGTCAAACGTTATATAGCATAAGTCTTTAGGGCCTTTTTCAATCAGAACTTCAATAATATTCAAGGCGGACGATTGCATTGTCTTATAAAACGTTTCGGAAAGAAAGGGTCCCCACACGCATGCGCGTCATAGTAGACATGGCCATCCGCCTATGACCAACTTTCCAGGCTTCTTGTTCGGTCAGTTTTTACAGGAGAACACTCAAACCACTTTGTAAAGACTGTTGACATCTAGTGGATGCCGTAGGAAGTGCTAAATGAATCCTAACTCACGGTGTGTTACATAGGCAAAGTGTTGAAGGTGATTCCACAAATCAGATTTCCACTTCCTGCTTGGAATCTTCTCAGGTTTTGGCTTGCCATATGAGTTCTGTTATACTCACGGACACCATTCAAACAGTTTTAGAAACTTTAGAGTTTTCTATCCATATCTACTAATTATATGCATATTCTAGTTACTGGGCAGGAGTAGTAACCAGATTAAATTGTGTACGTTTTTTTTATCCGGCCGTGCAAATACTGCCCCCTATCCCCAACAGGTTTTAAGGGCTTGTAAGTAAGCATTTCACTGTAAGGTCTACACCTGTTGTATTCGGCACATGTGACAAATCGATTTGATTTATATCTTCCCAACAAAAAAGCTTAACATTACGCTTTTACAGACACATACTTAAATTGCTTACTTCCATTCATCTTCACTCGCACACTTTTTGCATTCTGAGGAGAACTGTTGACACATCATTCACCATAGAAAACAATATGCATAAGTACCATGCTGCATCTTTCCTCATTCAAAGTCTACTTGATCATTTATGACTCAAATGTAGGCGCATCCAAAGTTTTGCGCATCCACCCCCCCCAAAAAATGAAAGTGCCAATGAAAAGCTTTTAACACGCCTATTCACAGCCACTCAGCAAAACGTGTGATGTTGGCTTAGTCTCTCCTGTCTGGCGACTGGAGAGTGTCACCACTGTCCTCTAGCTGAACTCTATATATAACGTTCCTGTATTATGCTTTTTAAATCTATCTATCCAAACACGTTCTTTAATAATTGTATATTTACAGTTAGGTCGGTGGTGCATCAACTGGCTAGGTTGTTTAGGGCTTGTTGCTTATTCCTAAATTCATTTTTTAAGTCTCAATGTTTGCTGAGTTGCGCCTGCAGCGTTATACAGTATTTGGATAAACTGTTTGAGGCCCATGCCTTCTGCATTGCATGATGGGGCCATGGACTCATGCTGCTTATGCCAAATCCTGACTGCCATCAGCATGACTCGAGGAACTGGGATTTGTTGGCCCAGGCAACGTTTTTCCACTCAATTGTGTTGGTGATTGCGTGCCTGCTGGACCCACTTCCTCTTGTTTTTTTTGACAGGAGTGGAACCCGGTGTGCTCGTCTGCCCATCTGTGATAAGGACTGACTAGTTATGCATTCCGAGATGCCGTTCTGCACACCACTGTTGTACTGCGTCGTAATTTGCCTGTTTGTGGCCGCTGACTGAATGTTTTTTGTTTGTCGCACCATTCTTGGTAAACCCTAGACTGTCGTGTGAAAAGCCCAGGAGGCCGGTCGTTTCTGAGATACTGGACCCGGCGAGCCTGGCACCGTCAACCATACCACGCTCAAAGTCGCTTAGATCACACGTTTTGCCCATTCCATCATACAGTAACTGGATGCCTGCCTGCATGCTTTATATAGCAAGCCATGGCCACGTGATTTACTCTCTGCAGGAGAAAACTATTTTTGTCCACTGAGTATTTGTTAGGCACCAAATGGACTGAAACAGGGATGTACTACCTGGACTTTTTTATTATTTTTTTTTCCTTGCAAAACATTTTGAAACCTTTTCCATTATGTGCCCTAATGACTACGACCCTGCTGTCTGTGCCTTCCAGGTGGCTGGTATGTGTACCAGCAGAGGAACGAGGTGCACAACAACTGTGGCATAGAGATCTACTACCAGACAGACATGCAGACAACCCACGACAACATGCTGCTGGAGCTCTTCTGCCAGATCATCTCTGAGCCTTGCTTCAACACACTGCGCACCAAGGAACAGTTGGGTAAGACCACGCACACACACTCAAGTGGAGACTGGTACCTTGTAAAGTACTCAAACACAGTTGAACTCAAAACCCTGCAGTGAAAAGGGGACAGTAGACATACACTTTCCAGAATTTACAGTGAATTGTTTGACATTCACTCTCCTCTCTCCTCAGGGTACATAGTGTTTAGTGGTCCGCGGCGCGCTAACGGGGTCCAGGGCCTGCGCTTCATCATCCAGTCGGAGAAGGCCCCCCACTACCTGGAGAGCCGGGTGGAGGCGTTCTTAAAAGCCATGGAGATGTCTGTGGAGGAAATGAACGATGAGGCCTTCCAGAAACACATCCAGGCCCTGGCCATCCGCCGCCTGGACAAGCCCAAGAAGCTGGCCGCCGAGTGCGCCAAGTACTGGGGGGAGATCATCTCTCAGCAGTACAACTTCGACAGAGGTGAGCATGTGCAGACACAATGAGCAACACACACATACACACCTCTTCCTTTACCTGGGCTGGAGGCCTAAGAGCTTTTTCCAAGTGATATCTGTGGGGAGTTTGCGGAGTTAGTGTCAACTAAATGGGTATTCCTCCTGATCCTCATATTATAACTGCTAGGAGGCCTTGTTATATGAATAGGTGTTTTGAGTGAAATATGCATTTTATTTATATTGACATTTTTATATTCAAATCAAATTTATTTATATAGCCCTTCGTACATCAGCTGATATCTCAAAGTGCTGTACAGAAACCCAGCCTAAAACCCCAAACGGCAAGCAATGCATGTGAAAGAAGCACGGTGGCTAGGAAAAACTCCCTAGAAAGGCCAAAACCTAGGAAGAAACCTGGAGGAACCAGGCTATGAGGGGTGGCATTCTGAAGGATCCCCGAGGGAAAGGAAGGTTGTTTTTGCTGCAGAAATGAGCAACAATTAGGCCCCAGAATAAACTCCTGGAGCACACCTCGCCCAAGCAGCTATCTCTTGAATGCTATTATGGATTGTAATGGGCTGATTTGCTGGTAATCTGCCGTAAACCTCGATCCAGAACTCTTAGTAGGGAGAAGTGATGAAAACCATGTTCTCATTGTTAGAGGGAAGGAGGATGGGAGAAGACAGGGCAGCAACCATCAACACTAATGTCATGATAGAAAGTGGAGCCTTGCCAATAGTGGAACATTGTACAGTAGGGGTGGCTGGTGACCCTGTAGGGCCTTGGTCACCAACCGGTCAATCACTGTCAACTGGTCAATCTTCAAGGCGTTTCTAGTCACAACATTTCTGTAGAAAAGCCAACGATAAATGCTTGTGCTCCTTTTATTTAAAAAAAAAAAAATTGTGTTGCACAGTTGGCGGTAGGTGCACTTGATTCAGAAACCCTGCGCACCGGTGGTATTTTTTAACCTTTTCATTTGTCTGAAAAGAAACTCCGCCTACCCGGTGAATCGAAGATCTGTGGCTAAATCGAGTGCTTCTACTGCTCAAATCACTGTGCCTACAGCGTCCAGCAAAGTTTGATACTAGCCTACATGAGATTTCTTAACTTTAAAAACCATGATTAGAGAGAGACTGTCAAAGAATATAGCTAAAGAGCTGCTCTTTTTTTTGAGTGAGTACATGATTAAGTTTGTATTCAGCACTGTCAACATTGTTTTTTTTTTCTTATTGAACACTATTATAAAACACGCTTCTCCGTACTACCACTCGCGCTGCAGCTGCTAGGAATTAGTAGCTAAGTGTATCGATAGCCCTGTGTTTTTATTATTACTAGCAGCTCGTCGTGTCCATTTTAAAATCTAGGAATTGTTCACTTTCTCTGGTCATAGGAACAACATGAATTTGTGCATGAGGTGGAAGATGGTGACCCCTCTTTGTGGTCAGTCTCACTGGAAGAAAGAAAGGAGAGAGCAGGTACCGTGAGAGGCTGACCCTCTGCTGCTCTTTCTCTCCCTCGCTGAGGCTAATGCCGTGTTGAAAACAACTGGTAACTTCAGACATCTCCGACTTCAGTGCGTTCAAGACAACTGGGAACTCGGGGGGGGGGGGGATTTTGAAAGTTCATCCAACTCAGAATTCCAAGTCTCAAACTCATCTTTTGAGAGCTCCGACCTGAAGATCACTGACGTCATGATTTTACCTTGTTTTTTCCCCCCCGAGTTCCCAGTGGTCTTGAAATCACCATGACCATCAGATGCAGGAACCATCAGTCCAGTAAAATAAAGAAGCTAATTATTTCAATTTATGCTCAGCTGCGCCTCACAAGTGCTACACCAACTGATCTAGTTTGTCATCAAAGCTTGTGTTTTGAAATATACACTGAACAAAAATATAAACGCAACAATTTCAAAGATTTTACTGAGTTAGTTCATATAAGGAAATCAGTCAACTGAAATAAATTCATTAGGCCCTAATTGTTTCCACATGACTGGGAATACAGGTATGCATCTGTTGGTCACAGATACTTTTTTTTTTTTTTTAAGTGCGTGCGTGGATGAGAACCAGTCAGTATCTGGTGTGACCACCATTTGCATCATGCAGCGTGACATCTCTTTCACGTAGAGTTTGTTCAGTATGATATGGTCTGAGAATAACAATATTGTCAGGCAGGCATATAGCCAATATGCTGTGATAATGTGTTAGGCCTACTGCACAAACCTCATTCCTGCAGAACTTTTTTTATGTGGTTAAATGTAAGTAATGTTGAAAACAAATGAGCAGTAGATCTGTCTTTTTGACTACGAAAGTGAAATTACTAGGGACCTCATTATCACAATACTTAGGTGCCGATACGATATGTATTGCAATTTGATAGTGTGATTTTATTGAGATTTCGATGTTCCAAACATATTGCTTACTACATGTCTGCTGCAGAGTGACGAGAGAGCCATGAGAAAATAAAAGTCCTGAAAACAAATTAGCTGCCCACTTGAGAAGATGGAGAACAAGCTATGAAGGAAAAAGACTGTAATTTTGGTGCAGGTACAGCCAACTAGCGCAAAAATATTGCGGGATATCTCAAATCATCGACCATTAGTCCAAAGTGTTTCCTGTTGTTTTCTAGATAACATTGAAGTGGCCTATCTGAAGACGTTGACGAAAGAGAACATCATACAGTTCTACCGGGTGAGTACAGTAGCTGCTCATCCATCTTCTGCATTCCGGTGTGTTGTTCAATCTGTCCTCCCTGAAAGATGGCACCTTGTTTCATTTATAACCCTCCACCACTCTTATCCACGTCCTGGTTCTATTGATAGCTGTGGAGGTGACACTGACACGGTATGCTGTGCTCACGGAATATCCACAACAGTGGAGGCTCCTTAGAGGAGGGAGACCATCCTCAGTGAATTTCCTACAAAAAAAGATAATAGGAGAACTGTTTTTAACTAATTCATTTCTTCCAAAGTGAACAAGAAGCGAGAGAGGGCTTTGTTTCACTTTCACTTAGCTAGCAAATGCAGCTAGCTAGTTTAGCCTACTTAAAACACCCTGCTCAGAGGGATGCTATGTTAGCTAGCTGGCTATGACTATCCAACACAACACTGGAACTCTTCCAAGTCAAGGTAAGCTTTTGGTTTTACTTATTTAATGCCACCGGGGCCTGCCGGTGTAAGTTCTAAACTTCTTACTGACTGTACACTGTATCGGGGTGGCAGGTAGCCTAGTGGTTAGAGCGTTGGGCCAGTAACCAAAAGATTGCTGGATCGAATCCCCGAGCTGACAAGGTAAAAATCGGTAGTTCTGCCCCCGAGCAAGTCAGTTAACCCACTGTTCCCTGGGCGCCGAAGACGTGGATGTCGATTAGGGCAGCCCTCCGCACCTCTGATTCAGAGGGGTTGGGTTAAATGCGAAGACACATTTCAGTTGAAGGCATTCAGTTCTACAGCTGACTAGGTATTCCTCCTTTCCTTAATGTTACTGCATGATTGTAGCAGGTTTACTAATGCGTTAGTTCTACTAGCTATGTTGACTATGACATTACTTTAGCTAATATGGTGACAACAATGTCATTTTTTATTTAACCGTTATTTACGGTTAACCGTTATTTACTGCAAGTCAGTTAAGGACATTCTTATTTACGGCCTACCCCGACGACACTGGGCCAATTGTCCGCCGCCCCACGGGACTCCCATCACGGCCTGATGTGATACAGCCTGGAATTGAACCAGGGTCTGTAGTGATGCCTTTTGCACTGCGATGCAGTGCCTTAGACTGCTGCGCCCCTCGAGGAGCCCAAAGCTGTGGGTAGCGGTTATGATATGGTTTGGCTTGGAAAGGTTTTTTCGCCTGGTCACATACAGCTGTTGCATTCAAGTCCACAAGCAAAAGGAAAAGGTGAGAGGAGAGCGCATAGATACGAGAAGGAATGCAACCTTGGCTGCTTTGAAAGTGAACTGTGTTTACGTGTGATCAGGGGTGGATTCATTCTGCCGATTCTGTGGAAAAATGTTTCTTAAACGGAAGCAAATGGATCGAAACGGGGATAAACATGCATGAATTTGTCCAATAAACTCTCGTTTGCAACTGTTGAACTAATGATTACACCCTAGATCCGCTAGATGCAGGCAAGAGTGTGCAAGACGGTATTGAATGTGTCACTATCTGTTACCTCAATTATTTTCTCTCGACCTGTGTGCACCTAGGTTGTAGCAACCTCATGATGGGTATAGGGAAATTGAGTATCATGTAGTAGCCTAAACCTATCACTTTTACATTGAACTGGGTAAATTGAAATATGACAGTCATCCAATATGCTGTAATAGAAATAAGGCCATGCTCATGAAAAAAAATCGTCCTCCCTAATCTTAAACTGAACTGACTGCCACTGATCCACAACCATAGCAAGAGGGTGACGGTGACGTTTCAAGAGGATAAGGATACCGAAGCAATGAAAGACTTCCCATATTTCTACCTCAGCAGAAGCAACACAGGCCCCATGCAGAATATTTTCATTGTGTAATACATTTCACCATATCTCTCCACCCCCCAGATTTATGACTGTGGAATCCACTTTGTTCCGATGTAGAAGACTGGAAACTTTCTTCACCCCAATATAATTCATTTTTCGCAGACAGTGACCTTAAGAGGCTTCAATTAATTTATGTCTCTTTTCTCGGTGTCTCTAACTCCTGTCTCTCTCTCTCTAGGATCTGTTGGCTGTGGATGCACCAAAGAGGCACAAGGTGTCTGTGCATGTCCTGTCTCGGGAGATGGACTCCTGTGAGTACTGTACAAGTGATGGAGAGTTTTTGGGGGATATAAGTTCAGTTGTTTGTCAGTGTGAATGTGTTGCTTTGACTGTTTTCAACAGTTGTTTAAATGTCTCTGTCCTTTGTTTAGGCCCAGTCGTGGGAGAGTTCCCTGCCCAGAATGACGTCAACCTGGTCCCTGCCCCCTCCTTGCCACAGGTAATGTAGTCATCCTTTTATAATACAGGAGTGTGTGTGTGTGACAGAGAATTTGCAGAATTATGTAAGTTTTGGGGTGGTGTGTTAACGTCTGTAATATACTGACCTGTCCGTCTGTGTACAGCCTACGTTGGTGCAGGACATGACTGAGTTCAAGAGGAGCCTTCCCCTCTTCCCCCTGGCCAAGCCCCACATCAACTACATGGCTGCCAAACTGTGAGGGCCGGGCAGACCTGCCCCCAGAGCAGCATGGGAGCACTGTGGTGGTGGGGGGGCCTCACTCTGTCCCTCTTCTCTCTCTCCCCCCCCCCCCCCCCCCAGGCGACAGGAGTCAGGAACACACTCATCTAAGCCTGCATGTGTGTGTATCTGTGTGTGTGTGGTAGGCTGGAGGCTACTAGAGGTACTTAAAAATGTGTTTGATTCCCACAACTTGGCTGTGGATCTCATCATAGCTCCGTGTAAGAGTAGAGGTCACAATTTTAGTAGTCTCATGGAAAACCCCACCAACACACATTCCCAACAATGTATAGAATGTTGAAGCAGGGCTCCTATTATAGAGGATTAGTAGTAACTTAAAGAACCACAAGACCGGGAACCCTGTAAACCAGTACAAGTGTACCCCTTGACACTTTATAATGGAAGTGTTTTTAGTTGATTTAGCCACAAGGACATGCTGCTGTGGTGAGAGTAAACTGTTGGTTAATGATGATTTATGTGAAGCTTTTGAGGTGTAGGAGGTTAGCTCTGCAAAGGGTGCACATAATATCATTTTAGACACGCCGGACACGTACTTTCTTATGTACTCGTGCGACACATCAAGGCACAGTGACAATTCCTTAATTGATATCACAAAGACTGTGTTTAAATAAGATGAATGTGCAACACACTATTTTTAGACACCATTTCAGTTGATCAGCCTTATGGAAACGATTCTGTTTTAATCCATGATGTACAGGTTTTGAGATCTGACTCTATTTATTTTTTAAACTGGTAAAATGCCAGGGCCCATTTGGTGGAGAGGTGTCCATGAAGCTTTTCTTTTGAACTATTGTTCTATAGGGTTATATTATCCAAGCATCATCTCAGGGTCCCTCTAATCTTTTGCTTTTATTTGAGATTGAAGAAAAATAAACATATTTAAATGTCTGTCATTTATGTTAATTACTTGTTTGGAGTTATACATTTTTCATTTTATAACTTCAATGCTTGTTAATATTTTAATCTAAATTGTGTTTGACTAGTGATTTATTGCATAGGTTCCCCCCCATCTTTCTCCATTTGAGAAGAAGCTTGTACCTTTTAAAAGGGGGTGGGGGATGGTCTACTACCAATCTGGAGCAATAGAGATACAACTCTTTGGCTGGAGCAGTCAGCTGGATACACATCACAGCAGTGTCTGTGGACTTTGACAGTCAGCCAACTGCACTTTGTCTCTGTGGGTCAGACTTGGAACAGGATTGTGTGTGGGGGTCATTGCAATCTTAAAGATGCTATCCTTCAGAAAAACAAAGGACTGTTATAGAATGTCTGGTGGGGTAAACAGATTTTGTCTTTTCTCAGGACACCCTTTAAAATAATCATATTTTGTCTGAAGGGTTTCAATAGAGGCCTATGTATGGAGGGTGAAGGTGTAGTCAGGCCTGTGTTTCTCAATATGCACTTCTCACTAGCAATAAACTGGGGAACCTGAGAGTAGTGTGGCTTTAAACACACTAATGGCCTCTACTGTTACGTAGAAGTGGGGGACACTGCACTCTTGAGTCCTTGCTCTCATCCAGTCTAAAAATGGACACACTGAAAGGTGGAACTGGCATGTGATGCATGGATAGTACTCATGTCAGTGTCTATACCATGGCCTAGTCTCTCAGGTGTTAACAAGCCTTGCCAAGTCAAACCACCACTGGCACCAACCACTCTTTGATACAGCAAATGTCTCCCATATGTTCTCAGGCCTATATATCAACTAAGGTTAACGTAATGTGTTTTACCACTAGGTAGAAACTGGCATTTCTTATGGATTTATGTTCAAACTGAACCCAAAGGTGTTTTTTCTACAGGAAGTACAGCTGTATACTGACATATACTGAACATTCCCTTGAATTCCACTGGTTTGGGTTCAGTGCTTAGCAGTGGTCACCCTACAATGGTAGGGACCAATAACTGACCTGCAGTCAGTGTTCCTTTGGTAGGAATAACAGTCTCTTGCAACTAGTAGTCATTGCTTGCAAATGTATTTAGGGGGAAACCAAGCAGTTTTTCCTCAATAGTTTCCATAAGTAATCCGTATACACTCGAAAATGGGAATAACTGTGCAGGTTCATTTTGCGATACTGGGTTGCATTCATTAGGCACCAAACAGAAAACTGACAAACAGGGAGGGACTACCCGAAATTGTCTGATAAATGCTTGTTTTGATTTTGTTGCAAAATGTTTTGCTACGGTGTGCCCTACTGAATACCAGCTTGATCAAATGGAAGGAGGTTCAGTGAGACTGTCAGTGGACACTGCTGTAAATTGGCTGGTTGAGTTACTGCAGACATGTTCAGGGCTCAGTAATGCAGGAGTGCTTAAGTCTTGTTTATTTTATTTCCTCCTGTGTTTATCTAATAAATCACTGTATACTGGAACAAATAGTTCTCTTTTATTAAAAGATGTCAACACAGGATTTGTATCCCAGATTTAGCTGCCTCCGAAGAGCACACTATACATCAACCGAAAGTGTTATCTTTCAGCAATATACTATGAAATGTGGTTCATTCAAGCTGTTTTACAGCCATAGTAGCCCCTTGTTCATGTCTATGGAATTTGGATTGAATCTGTCCTACAGTGTGCATCTGGACCTTAGAATAAACTCAACACATCCACTTCAAGGTTAGAAAAAATACATTTATAATCGACCATGAAACTAACTTCAAAGTCACCCTTTTGGCATAATACATTTTCTTTACAGTGAATTTAAAAGCTGAGCTGACCAGATATCCATCTACCATGCTAAATTAATATTCTAGTGGTTGGTTTATGGCATAACTTTTTCACACCATTAGATTTCTTAAGGAGTGGGGCAGTTCCACTCACATTTTTTTGTTTATTGGACAAGATAGATGGAGAGTTCCTACAAAATAGCAGTGGACCAGATTCAAACCCATGGTGTATGTGTTCCGGAGGCAGCAGCTTAGACCACCTGTATACTGGTTCTAGAACTATAGTTGTAATTATAACCCATTCTGTGACAGCCTTGAGCCAAATGCACAAAAATAAACATCTGGTTTTAGCAAGGAATTATGTGATTTGGGTTAAAAGATGAGACGATATACGAGTCAATCACGCCTTCATTCAGTAGACAGCATGCCCTCCATTTTTGCTCATTTAGAAGGCAATGCTGCATGTGTCAGATCTATATGATCCACTGCGGGCTTGCACATTGAATTCGCTCTCATCCCATGAGTAGAAGACATCTGTGCACTGATTGAGTATTTCATAAGAAAAAAAAATAGAAGTGAGCTGTAGGGTTATAGATGCTTGGGGGAAAAAAATCCCTTACAGATAACAAAAAAAATCCACAAACGGGAACACTGAGGCATGAGTAAAAAAACACCCTCAAAGGTTTCATCCGATACAGTAATTGCAGAATAAGTGAAATATGTACAGACAATCACACTTTCATGAGGTTTGTACTATGCTTCTAAAATAGATGAATGGTGAAAATGCAATGTCTGAAGGGAGCAGGTAAGATCTTCCTTCCTTCAAATAAGCATCTCTTAGTGATAAAGATACTTTATTCTTATTTCTCTGAAAACACAGGAAAGCAATATTCCTCATTAAACTCTTCACATTGGCAAACAATTTCCAAAATTATTTATAAAACTTTCCTGCCTAATAATTACACCTGTCCCAGATTTTTCTTAAAAGAAGCAAGCACTAATTATGTAAAAAAAAAAAATACTCCAAACTCGCTACTGCAGTGCGGCAGTCACAAAAACACAAGTCACATTCCTGTGTGCAATATGCATGAGTGTGTGTCTGCGTGTGCGCATGTCTGTATTAGTCTACGTGTTTTAAAAACGCAATAGATCATGGCGATAGTCATACAGCACAAATGTCAGCAGCATAGGACAATGACTCCGCAGAGAGCAGAAACAGAATGTGAGGCGAGGCTGCTCAGAGGGGTACAAGAGGTAGAGGGTAACAATGATCCCTGTGTCTGTCCGACAGTGTTCCTGCTCAGAGTTCACTGTTCCGCTCCATCAACTCCCCCGTTGTCAGTGTGTCTGTCTGTCTGTCCAGGCTTCCTCTGCCTCGGGGAAGTTGAGGATCTTGCGGTGGGCTTGCCTCTGGTACTGCTGCTGTTTGAAGTACACCTTAAACGCTCCCTTGACGGCCACAAACGCAATCCCACCCTGCAGACAGGACACAAAGAACAAAAGGTCAGGGTGGGGGATGGTGGAGTCTTTTGAGGCCTGTGGGCATCCTAGAGCAAAACAAGTATGTGTTCGTGAGTCTCACCATTCCACAAAGGGGTCGTATTAGTGTGTAGTCAACTGTTCGGAAGATAGACAGATGTTGGCAGATCGGCAGTACCGACTTCAGACAAGTCCCAAGATGCTTGGGAGAGTCGTAGAGCAAAACGGAGAACACCCTCGTGTTCGTGAGTCGCCTCTTTCTATAGAAGTGTCATAATAGTTCGACGATTTTGTGAGAAGACCGATTTTCGGGATGTCTCATGGTCTGACAAACACAGCTCTAGCTCTGTCATCTTTCACCACAGATGCGGAAGTGCGACATAGGCGGATTGAGATACATCTCTAGCTTAAACTGGCATATTTTTAAAAATAGGGATTTCTTTGAATTTCTGCAGCGGCGCAGACATCAACCTTAGGGGGTTAAAGTGAACCTGATTGTGAGGGTCTGTGTGGGGCAGAGGAGACAGAATGTCCAGAAGGGGAAGCGCAGGTCATATATCAGACAAGCCCTGCCACTTTGGTTACCTGGCTGTAAGCGCACTCTCAGGTGTGTGTGTGTGTGTCTAAAACAAGGGTATTCAACTGGGGGTGCTACAGAGTCCGCAAAAATACAAAACATTAAAAGATTTTACTGAGTTACATTTCATATAAGGAAATCAGTCAATTGAAATGAATGAATTAGGCCCTTATCCATGGGTGGGCCTTGGGGCGCCAGCCAATCAGATTGAGTTTTTCCCCACAAAAGGGCGTTATTACAGACATAAATACTCTTCAGCACCCCCCCAAACGATCCCCCAAGGGGGAAAAAGCCAGATGTGGAAGTCCTGGGCTGGCGTGGTTACACGTGGTCTGCGGTTGTGAGGCCGGTTGGACGTACTGCAAATTCTCTAAAACGACATTGGAGGCAGCTTAGAGAGATTAACATTCAATTATCTGGCAACAGCTCTGGTGGTCATTCCTGCGGTCAGCATGCCAATTGCACACTCCCTCAAAATGTGAGACACCTGTGGCATTGTATTGTGTGACAAAACGGAACATTTTAGAGTGGCCTTTTACTGTCCCCAGCACAAGGTGCACCTATGTAACGATCATGCTGTTTAATCAGCTTCTTGATATGCCACACCTGTCAGGTGGATGGAATATCTTGGCAAAGGATAAATGCTCACTAACAGAGATGTAAACAAATTTGTGCACAACATTTCTGGGATTTTTTTTATTTCAGCTCATGAAACATGGGACCAACACATTACATGTTGGACCCATTCATATTTTTATTCAGTGTATATAAAAAGTTATTTTTGGTATGAATATTGCTAGCAACAGAATAAACACATCATTACATACCTACAGTAGAAGAGGAGAATATAATTTCTAATGATGTCAACTTCATTTCATTTCTTCATTTCTTGCAAATTACTCTCATTGGAGGCAATTCAACTTTGAAAAAGCACCCATGGATAGACTATCAGTGTGGCAATTCCCGCTGGCTGCTGGTAAGCTTTCTTGACTTGGACATACATTTTTGCCAACACATGGCTAACCTTTGTTTAACAAGCTAAACAGCTGCTCTTAGCAAAAATGTGTTTGGAGTTACCTTTCTAGTTAATAGGCTGTGTTAAGAGTTTACACTTCCTCTACCAATTATAATGTGGAGACATCTGCCAAATCTATTCATTTTAAAATGTTGATTACTTCTCCTTGTCATTACCATTCACGTGATAAGACGTGGGGAAAACGTTTTTGTCCCTGTCTCGACGGTTTGCATTGGAGGGGGTCCCTCGGCAAGAAAAAGGTTGAAGACCCCTGGTCTAAAATCATGAGTTCTAGAATAAAACTAGGGGAGTTCCCCTTGGCTGAGGAATAGTTACCTCTCAGAATGGGCCAGAAGGAGTGAGGAGATAGTATAGGTACAGTGCATTCATATTCAGTATTCAGACCCCTTGACTTTTTCCACATTCTGTTACGTTACAGCCTTATTAAAAAAGTGATTCAAATGTTTTTTTCCCCTCATCAAATCTACACACAATACCCCACAATGACAAAGCAAAAACAGATGTCGAAATTTTTGCAAATGTATTAAAAATAAAAAGCTGAAATATCACATTTACATAAGTATTCAGTCCCATTACTCAGTATTTTGTTGCAGCTCCTTTGGCAGCGATTACAGCCTCGAGTCTTCTTGGGTATGACGCTACAAGCTAGGCATACCTGTATTTGGAGAGACTAGGAGAAACCCCAGAGATGTTCAATCGGGTTCAAGTCCGGGCCACTCAAGGACATTGAGACTTGTCCCGAAGCCACTCATGCGTTGTCTTGGCTGTGTGCTTAGGGCCCCAGTCTGAGGTCCTGGGTGCTCTGGAGCAGGTTTTCATCAAGGGTCTATCTGTACTTTGCTCCATTAATCTTTCCCTCGATCCTGACTAGTCTCCCAGTGCCTGCCACTGAAAAACATCCTCCACAGCATGATGCTGCCAGCACCATGCTTCAACGTAGGGATGGTGCCAGGTTTCGTCCAGACATGACACTTGGCATTCAAGCCAAAGAGTTCAATCTTGGTTTCATCAGACCAGAGAATTTTGTTTCTCATGGTATGGCCACTCTACCATAAAGCCCTGATTGGTGGAGTGCTGCAGAGATGGTTGTCCTTCTGGAAGGTTCTCCCATCTCCACAGAGGAACTCTGGAGCTCTGTCAGAGTGACCATCGGGTTCTTGGTCACCTCCCTGACGAAGGCCCTTCTCCCCCGATTGCTCAGTTTGGCTAGGCAGCCAGCTCTAGGAAAAGTCTTGGGGGTTCCAAACTTCTTCCATTTAAGAATGATGGAGGCCACTGTGTTCTTGCAGACCTTCAATGCTGCAGAAATGTTTTGGTAACCTTCCCCAGATCTGTGCCTCGACACAATCCTGTCTTGGAGCTCTACGGACAATTCCTTCGACCTCATGGCTTGGTTTTTGCTCTGACATGCACGGTCGACAGGTGTGTGTGCCTTTCCAAATAATGTAAAATCAATTGAATTTACCATAAGTGGACTCCAATCAAGTTGTAGAAACATCAAGGATGATCAATGGAAACAGAATGCACCTGAGCTCAATAGCAAAGTGTCTGAATACTTATTTACATAAGGTATTTGACAAACTGTTTTCACTTTGTCATTATGGGGTATTGTGTGTAGATTGTCCTCATCAATGTTTTTTTAATCAATTTTAGAAAAAGGCTGTAATGTAACAAAATGTGAAGAAAGCAAGGGGTCTGAATATGTGGTCAAGATAACTACAATGGCCAAAACCCAGGCCCACAGTCTGTCTTTGTGTATGACTGACATGACACAGAGGTTTGTTTTTGTTACCCACCAGGATGGTCCTCTGCAGGTTGGAGTTGACGCTGCTGAACATGAGTTTGCCTACGATGGTGGCGATGGTGGGAAAGACCAGGGCGCCACATAGGATTCTGGTGGCTGACACGTGGTCCGCCAGGGGGCTGGCCTCCGCCGGGATACGAGGCACTGGACACCCAATCCCTGAGAGAGACCGAGAGGAGGGGGCAGGGTAAGGATGGGGTTTGGTGCATTGTGGGTGTTGATGGTTTGCCAATACATCTTCACACAGCTAGATATGCAGCACAATACACACAAAAGCACATTCATCAAGTGATGAGGGGGGGATGGGGGATCATGCCAGCCACTGAGTAATACAGTATATGCATCAGTCTGTACCAGTTTGAGTTAGTATCTTTAGTCCGGGCAGCCGACTGGGGTTAGAGGAGTGCACAAGCTTTGCCCAGCAAGCTGAGCCTGGAGAGAGAAAAGGTTGTCGGTTCCGTTGGAGCCCGGGGGGGGGTTCGGTTTCTACCCGCATCAATCACTACCTTGATGAGATCAGTGGGAAACCCCCCCCCCCCCCCCCCCGCTACTGGACCTACACACCACCACCAGCCCCAACGGACGGACCACCTCGAAGCGCTCTTTTATCCCCAACAAACACTGAGCACACCCTGGGCAAGCCAGTGTTCACACAAAATAAATGATCACAGACATTTTTCATACGCACAAAAAGCTTATTTCTCAATGTTGTGCACAAATTAGTTTAGTCTTTAACACAGGTAGCATCATCTATCAAGATCTTTATCACCCACTCTTCATCATACAGACACACACACACACACACACACACACACACAATGAATAAGCTGAACTCCACCCATTTTAGTATAACAATGGTGTTGCGGAACGGTGGGCATCCCTACCAATGTGTCCTTTCTGACCTGGGAAGATGCTGTTGAGGATCTGCAGCTTGTTGGAGTACTTTCTCCAGAAGCGCAGCACGTAGTCCTCCCAGCGGATCATCTTCCCCAGGATCAGCATGATGGGGATGGTGGGTAGGCCGATGAGCAGGAACAGGGGGTCTGCCCGCTCCATCACGTCCAGGCCCTCCTTATGGCCCACCACCTGGAAACAGGGACAGAGGGGACACCACGGTCAAGATTGATAGATTAACGATATAGTGCGTCCGAAATGGCACCTTATGTAATGCACTGCCATTTCAAAACGCAGCCGTAGTCTGTTAATAAACACAGCCGTGTGTGTGTGTGTTTTTGTTTTTTTGTGGTCTCACTTGCATGACAGTGACGGCCCCGTAGGTGACAGCGGTCCAGTAAATGGAGCCCACCATGATGCCAGCGGCGGTGAAGGGACAGGCCTTGGAGATTAGCCGGTCAGCCAGGTCTAGCACATACACCACCGGCCCTGGAGGGATACAGAAAGATAGTGTCTGTTACCGGTTGTGAAGGGTGTTGTCCCCTCTGTGGCCTGGGTCATATTCATTAGGGCACACCGTAGTGTCGGTTTTCAATCACTGACCATTTTCGTGTTATTTATGTTATGTTTTTACAGTGAAAAAGGGCAAAGCAGAGCCTGTCTAGAACTCAACAAATAGCTCATGCTGAGGTGCAGTAAAGTAGAGTCCCTAACAGACGGCAGTTTGGGATTGTCTCTCCAGCAGGGGTCATAAGATGGCTGCTCTCCTGGTGGTACTGTAGAATGCTTAGTGTACAGTACACACCAGGGGTGTCAGTCATTCCATGGATGCCCTAGTGTCTGCTGTTTTTTGTTTAAGCTTATTTCCTGCAATTCTACACATTTTGTCATAGGGTGCAGAGAACATTTGCCGTTTTAAGGCAAATTTTCTTGCAATTCTATACATTTTGCCATGTCTCATGTGTATTCGTGTGATATTTGATAGCTTCAAACATTACAACAAAATCGATGGCCTAAAAAAAAAAAAAAACTTTAGTTGACATGGGTTAGTTGATCTGAACATTTCTAACAAGTTATAACAGCTCTCTAAAAGGTATGTAATGACTGACATGACAGGAGGAAAACTGATGCACTACCAAATGTAGAAATTGCACCCGTCTACCAGTAGCACTCTCCGACCCCTCGCGGCGCGCCCCAGTTTGGGACCCACCGACCGAGACAACCAGGTGAGGAGAGCTCCATACTAAATCACTGACCTTAATTCAATCAATCAAGTACCAGGGAGGAGTGCAAACACTCGACCCTCTGTGGAATGAGTTTGACACTTGTGGTATACACCATCCACCCTACTCGCTGACCCTAATCCGTGTCCTAAGTACAATGAACGTAGCCCTACATGAAGTACAAATGAGAAAGTGATGTCTTCAGCAATAAGGGAAAAACGCATAATACACATACGCTACATGGTCAAAAGTATGTGGACGCCTGCTCGTCCAACATCTCATTCCAAATATCATGGGCCATTAATGTGGAGTTTGCTGCTATAACAGCCTCCACTCTTCTGGGAAGGCTTTCCACTAGATGTTGGAACATTGCTGCAGGGACTTGCTTCCATTCAGCCACAAGAGTATTAGTGAGCTCGGGCACTAATGTTGGGCAATTAGGCCTAGCTGGCAGTTGGCGTTCCAATTTATCACAAAGGTGTTCGATGGGGTTGAGGCCAGGGCTCTGTGCAGGACAGTCAAGTTCTTCCACACCGATCTGAATAAACCATTTCTGTATGGACCTCGCTTTGTGCACGGGGGCATTGTCATGCTGAAACAGGAAAGGGCCTTCCCCAAACTGTTGCCACAAACTGGGAAGCACAGAATAATCTAGAAAGTCATTGTATGCTGTAGCGTTAAGATTTCCCCTCACTGGAACTAAAGATGCCTAGCCTAAACCATGAAAAACAGCCTCACACCATTATTCCTCCTCCACTAAACTTTACAGTTGGCACTATGCATTCGGGCAGGTAGCATCCGCCAAATCCAGATTTGTCCGTCGGACTGCCAGATGGTGAAGCATGATTCATCACTCCGAGATCGCGTTTCCACTGCTCCAGAGTCCAGTGGTGGCAAGCTTTACACCACTCCAGCCGACGCTTGGCATTGCGCATGGTGATCTTAGGCTTGTGTGTGGCTGCTCGGCCATGGAAACCCATGAAATGAAGCTCCCGACGAACAGTTCTTGTGCTGACGTTGCTTCCAGAGACAGTTAGGAACTCTGTAGTGAGTGTTGCAATTGAGGAAAGACGCGACTGAGCCGGTTGCTCTAAGACGTTTCCACTTCACAACAACAGCAGTTACAGTTGACCGGGCCAGCTCTAGCAAGGCAGACATTTGGAAAGGTGGCAACCTATGGACGATGCCACGTTGGAGCTCTTCAGTAAGGCCATTATACTGCCAGTGTTTGTCTATGGAGATTGCATGGCTATGAGCTTGATTTTATACACCGGTCAGCAACGGGTGTGACTGAAATAGCCGATTCCACTCATTTGAAGGGGTGTCCACATACTTTTGACCATGTAGTGTAGAAACATGTAGGCACGCACATAGGCCACAATCGGGACATATTCAACGAGTAAGGTAACTTCAGCAGTGAGGAAAAGCACACAGAATAAACAAAAGAAAAACACACCGTTGTGAGACATTCTTAAAGTACAATGAGTAATGTGATTTCAGCAACGCGGAAATGCTCAAAAGAATGAGTTTCCTTTATTCAGCATTCCTGTTGTGCTCAGAGCAAAAGCATGTGAAGTATTGGGTTTGACTGGAAAACATTTGCGCTGGAATGTGTGGCAAAAGAGGCTCAGGCAGAGAGGAGAGAAATGGATTGTTATTTAGATGAAGCCTGCCAATTTTACCATGGCTGTGGAACACCTTCACAATGTTAGAGGGAGACCATGTGTGTGAACCTGGCTCTAATTCATCTCTCTGTCATAAGAACAGGCCTGTATCAATGCTATAAGAACAGGTCTGTGTCCAAGATCAGATTAGGCAGCCACTCTGTGTCATATATAGTAGCCTACCCCACATGACCCCCTTATCAGACAGTCAAGTAATAGCTATGACCTTCATCTAACCTTTTTCTTCCTCATCCTCCTCTCTCACATTCCAGAGCAATCAGGGGAAATCATTCAATATTTACGGGGACGGGAGGTAACCTGCTTTACTCACGCAGACCCATCCAGAAACTATTAATACCTGCAACAGAAGACAAGTGGAGGACACTAAAGGGAGAGAGGGGACCAGGACATCAGGTCTCTTTGATGTGAAGGATTGCCCTCATCGATGGGTATGCTGAGCTGTCTTTTTACTTTATTTATTTTTTAAGTAGGCGACATACCCTAAGTGTCACTTGGAAGACTAACGCTGCATCATTGTTTGACAAGGGTTGGATTCATTTCTATTGCAACATAATTTGAAAACCTAAAGTAGAAGTTAAATGATTATGAGTCTGAATTGCCCGGCCGAGGCAACAGTTTGACGTTGAATGTGGAATGATTTAGTGATCCTCAACGAGGCCAATGAGCTGATTATGTGGCACTACTTGGCACTGTTACCATGGCACCTGTAGCAGAGCCCATCCCCCTCTGCTGGAGCTGAACCACTGGTCATATCCAACTCAGACTTGTTTCCCTAGGCAGACAGGTTGCCACCCACATGAACAATGTTCAAGTGCTGTTGCCCAAGGTCTGGGATTTCAGAGACAGACACCAAATCAGTACCCAGACACTGTCCACTACTCTTGCAGGGTTTCTTCTGCATAGAAATGTCTTGGGCGGGCCACCTTAGTGTTTTTTCAGGGCCGCTTATGTCCAAACAGTAAAAAATAAACTATGTATATATGGTCGTTTTAAGTTCACACAAATTTACAAATTTACAAATTATCTTTGAAAGACAGGGTCCTGAAAAAGGGACGTTTCTTATTTTGCTGAGTTTATATACATACACACAGCCTACGTGAAGTATTCAGACCCCTTGAATTGTCCACATTTTGTTAGGTTACAGCCGTATTCTAAAATTGATTAAAATGTTTTTTTTTTCCCACCTTCATCAATCTACACACAACACCCCATAATGACAAAGCAAAGTCAGGTTAAGGCATTTTTGCAAATGTATGACAAAAACCTGAATTATTACATTTACATAAGTATTCAGATTCTTTAGTCAGTACTCATGTCTTCTTGGGTATGACACTATAAGCTTGGCACACCTTTATTTGGGGAGTTTCTCCCATTCTTCTCTGCAGATCCTCTCAAGCTCTGTCAGGATGTATGGGGAGCGTCACTGCACAGCTATTTTCATGTCTCTCCAAAGATGTTAGATCAGGTTCAAGTCCGGGCTCTGGCTGGGCCACTCAGAGACTTGTCCCGAACAACTCCTGCATTGTCTTGGCTGTGTGCTTAGGGTCATTGCCCTGTTGGAAGGTGAACCTTCAGCACAGTCTGACGTCCTGAGCACTCTGAAGCAGGTTTTGTACTTTTCTCCATTCATCTTTGCCTCGATCCTGACTAGTCTCGCCGTTCTGACAGGAACTCTGTCAGAGACCATCGGGTTCTGGGTCATCTCCCTGACCAAGGCCCTTCTCCCCCAATTGCTCAGTTTGGCCAGGCAGCCAGCTCTAGTAAGAGCCTTGGTGGTTAAAAACTTATTCCATTTAACAATGATGGAGGCCACTGTGTTCTTGGGGACCTTCAATGCTGCAGACATTTTTTGGTACCCTTCCCCAGATCTGAGCCTCGATAAAATCCTGTCTCAGGACAATTCCTTCAATCTCATGGCTTGGTTTCTGCTCTGACATACACTGTTAACTGTGGGACCTTATATAGACAGGGCCAAGAAACTCAACCAAAAACTGTCCTTTGGTCTGATGAGTACATATTTTTGGTTCCAACCGCCGTGTCTTTGTGAGACGCAGAGTAGGTGAACGGATGATCTCCGCATGTTTGGTTCCCACCGTGAAGTATGGAGGAGGTTTGATGGTGTGGCGGTGCTTTGCTGGTGACATTGTCTGATTTATTTAGAATTCAAGGCACACTTAACCAGCATGGCTACCACTGCATTCTCCAGAGATACGCCATCCCATCTGGTTTGCGCTTAGTGGGACTGTCATTTGTTTTTCAACAGGACAATGAACCAACACACATCCAGGCTGTGTAAGGACTATTTGACCAAGGAGTGCTGCATGAGATAACCTGGCCTCCACAATCACCTGACCTCAACCCAATTGCGATGGTTTTGGATGAGTTGGACAGCAGAGTGAAGGAAAAGCAGCCAACAAGTGCTCAGCCTATGTGGGAATTCCTTCAAGACGGTTGGAAAAGCATTCCAGGTGAAGCTGATTGAGAGAATGCCAAGAGTGTGCAAAGCTATCAAGGCAAAGGGTGGCTACTTTGAAGAATCTAAAATCTTTGTGCATGAGAGAAATAATGCAGTGCGACTCGAGTTTCAATGTCAGTGGAGGAAAGAGAGAGGAGTGATGTCGAGGCAGAAATACCTTATTGACATAAGTATTCAGACATGCTATGAGAGACTCGAAATTTAGCTCAGGTGCATCCTGTTTCCATTGATCATCCTTGAGATGTTTCTACAAGTTGATTGGAGTCCACCTGTGGTAAATTCAATTGATTGGAAATTATTTGGAAAGGCATGATTTAGAATAGGGACACACCTGTCTGTATAAAGGTCCCACAGTTGACAGTGCATGTCAGAGCAAAAACCAAGCCATGAGGTCAAAGGAATTGTTCGTAGAGCTCCGAGACAGGATTGTGTTGCGGCACAGATCTGGGGAAGTGTACCAAAAAATGTCTGCAGCATTGAAGAACACAGTGGCCTCCATCCTTCTTAAAATGGAAGAGGTTTGGAACCATCTTACAGAAGGACAACCATCTCTGCAGCACTCTACCAATCAGTCCTTTATGGTAGAGTGACCAGACGGAAGCCACTCCTCAGTAAAAGGCACATGACAGCCCGCTTGGAGTTTACCAAAAGGCACCTAAAGACTCTCAGACCATAAGAAACAAGATTCTCAGGTCTGATGAAACCAAGATTCTCAGGTCTGATGAAACCAAGATGGAACTCTTTGGCCTGAATGCCAAGTGTCACGTTTGAAGGAAACCTGGCACCATCACTACGGTGAAACATGGTGGTGGCAGCATCATGTTGTGGGGATGTTTTTCAGTGGCAAGGACTGGGAGACTAGGGAAAGATGAATGGAGCAAAGTACAGAGAGATCCTTGATGAAAACCTGCTCCAGAGTGCTCAGGACCTCAGACTGGGGAGAAGGTTCACCTTCCGACAGAACGACCCTAAGCACACAGCCAAGACAACGCAGGAGAGACCTGAAAATAAGTGTGCAGCAATGCTGCCCATCCAACCTGACAGAGCTCGAGAGGATCTGCAGAGAATAAATGGGAGAAACTCCCCAAATACAGCTGGTAGCGTTACACCCAAGAAGACTTGAGCATGTAATCACTGCCAAAGGTGCTTCAACAAAGTACTGAGTAAATACTTATGTGATATGTTTTTATTTTTAATACATTTGCTTTGTCATTATGGGGTAGTGTGTGTAGATCGATGAGGGAAAAAAACGATTACGAATACATTTTAAAAGGCTGTAAAGTAACAAAATGTGAAAAAAGTCAAGGGGTCTGAATACTTTCAGAATGCACCGTATAATAAAAAATAAAAAAATGTGCCGAACATTGCATTTACTGGCAGGACAATTCAAGCAAAGCCAATATATGGCGATAATGTATTGGCCTATAGCTTACTGCACAAACCTCATTGCAACAGTACTCTATTTCATTGGTTAATGTTGAATAGGCTTACATTTTTCAAGTCATGTTAAAGAAAAATCGGTAGATCTCGGCTTGCATTTTGACTCCGTGATCTTAACTCAGAAAAGGTTGGTGACCACTATTCTAGAGTTTTCCCTGTAAACACTATCAACGCTTCCCTTTACTATGGCAATTTGGACCGAATCAATGCAATATTAGCCACTTTCAATGCAACATACAGAAACAAAACTAACTACGCAAGAGATTTTGTTGTAGGCAGAATGCTTTGGAGTAGGATTCTATTGCATTGACACACACTACTCAGCCCATACTTTACAGACCGGTGTGGCATTAACAATCAGAGCTGCAGTTGGCCTAAATGCAAATATACCATTGACATATATGGATCTGTGCCACTTAATTTGAACTGGACTTTGTTTACAGCATGAGCGGTCGTGACTAGATGCGCTTGTTTTGAGATCAAAGCGAGAGCTGCATGTAGCCACATGTGCACAATTTGTTCATATCCTTTGCTAGTTAGTGAGTTATTAGCCCAGTTATAGATCATTTGTAGTCAGCAATAAGCAACAATTGGCCCAGTGTCGTCCGGGTTAAGGGAAGGTTTGGCCGGCCGGGATGTCCATGTCCCGTTGCGCTCTAGCGCATGCACGTTGACACGGTCGCCAGTTGGACGGTGTTTCCTCCCGACACATTGGTGCGGCTGGCTTCCGGGTTAAGCGAGCAGTGCGGCTTGGCAGGGTCGTGTTTCGGAGGACACATGGCTAACGACCTTGGCCTCTCCCGAGTCTGTAATAGAGTTGCAGCAATGGGACAAGACTGTAACTAACCAATTGGATATCACAAAACTGAGGAGAAAAAGGGGGACATTTTTTAAAAATAATAATAAATGAAAAGTTAATGTCAAGCCATGCATGTTTTTTTTTCTCTCTTTCAAAAGTCTCATGGAATGTAGACCTAAATTGAACACTACACATTGGCTGCTACTGTAGGCTGAATGACAGAACAGCTATTTCCATGTTAAAATGTTTTCTCCATAGCCTACATGGCCACTGTTTAAACTTAAAGCAGGTACAGCCTCCGTGTCCACAGTAAACGTTCGCTGGAAGTTGCACAGAATTTTCCCAATGTTCAAATTGGCACTCAGCAGAGCTGAAACTTGCTCAGTGCCCCGAAAAATTTGAGGTTACATTGGTGGTGACCACAACTGGTCAAATAATCCAGCAATGCCCACGGCTAGAACGCCAGTGACTTTATATTTGCATTGAATGCCTATAGTGACGCTGCCATTTTTGGAGAAAGCCATGAAATCAGGTCTCAAATGTAGGAACAATAGTGCAGTAGACTTTTCAACTGGCTACAGAGACCTGAAGGACCAATGGAAGGGTGACGTGTCACCTCAAAGCTTCCAACAGGCACAACGGGGAACAAACACTTCTCATTTCTTAAAGTAGTTAAACACATGGGCCTCCTGTATCCTGTCAGTTCTGCCACTTTCCAGGGTTGTGCTTTAGTGCGCCTATGTTTGCCAACCAGATTGATCTCGTGCCTCTTCAACACATTAATCTGGGCATATTTTGATGACAGCGTCGGAATCCCTTCCGCTTTGTCCCTGCCTAAGCATTACGCCATCCACAGCCAGAGGGAACTGGGTCACGCTTAATGGCTATTGGCAAAAAGGAAAGCGAAGCAATTCATTTCAGCGCTTGGTAGCAAATTCCTAATTAACATAATTAAAAGAGTGGATGGGGATCGAGAGAAACTGCATCCCACTTTCTCACTGGCGGGCAGGCATGTTGGCACACTGTTCCAACCCACTTTTTTTTACCCTCTCACAAAAGAGCCAGCAAGGACACGCCGTCCCTCATTTTACACCACCGGCCAAATCAGAATGATAGCGTGGGTGGAAATCATCAGTTGCTGAAGTAAAAAAAATTTTTTTTAAACTCTAGCTAACTTACCGTGCCACGGCTAACTGCACTTTCCTACTAGAAATCCCAGAGTTTACAGCCCAAAACTAGCAGAGAAAACCTAACACGAGTGGTGTGCTACAGCCAAACACATCCACCACGGTGTAAATCCATCAATGTGATGCCGCACTAACCTGAGGCCCGGCCCCGAGTGTAGGAAAATGAGTAACGCCTGTCAGGCTAACAAATGAGCTGGGCTCAGCAGAGCGCAACGACAAAATAACTACACGTCAGCAGCTTACCACCCAGCACCCATCTCGGCCTTTATTACACCAATTGAAAGTTGTCCTCTAACGTCTGTGGGCTGCGAAAGTGCCATGTTTCTGAGGCTGATTAAAGTCACTGAAACACCCTTAAAAGTCATTCCCAACTGACGGAGAAGTAAACATTTTTTCCCCTTTCTAAAAGTTTACTTCTACTTTTAGCGCAGTCAGATGGGTGACTATAAATCCAGACACAGAAACTGTTTAGTCCCATGTCTGTCTGTTGGCCTATGCCACAGTGATCAAGCCCAGAACACAGACTAGTACTTTACATTAGAAGACTGTCGGAAGGAGCCAGCAAACATAGCGCTGTTGTTTTTGTGTTCACTTGAGTGCAGCACTGTGCTTACTTCAAACTATAATGCACATGTTAATGTATCCTAAGCATACAAATGAAGACAACAGACATCCTATTAAACTCTGTAATTCTATGAAGGCAGCCATGTTCACCCTCAAAAAAGGTAGGAGGCAGCCCCCGGGTGAGGTGCGGTGATGTAACCTAGCACTTAAACGCACAGAAGAATCTAGGTTAAGCTCTACGGCACAAGTTGCGAAACAAGATGTGCTAAATTCGGACTTTTCTAATCAATTAAACACTACTGACAACCCCAGAGACCCACTGAGGCAATACTAGCACACTATCCTCGGGCGTCCATCGAGTCTGCCTGAGCAGAATACTGTGTTGAGTTCAGTTGGGGGGGGGAAAAAAGCACGCGTCAGACAGTGTGACATCAAGACCTCTGGAAGCCGTGTCATAATGTGGCTGCTGAAGTCTAATGATGCCACGGTGAAGTTACATAAAATGTCAGAGTGTCGTGGAGCGCATGCCTATTGACTTGCAGACAATGACACAAACAAATTATTGGTTGAAAAAAGACTCTTTGTAGCTCTTCAAGGTAAAGTCAAGAAACCTGAAATCAAAAGAGAATTTTGGACTGAGTAGCGCATTTTGTTTGCCAACAATACTTTGACATGAAGGCGCCAAAGTCGAGTGTTTTAGTAACTGGCGTGCGCAACAATGTAACTTGTTAACAGTGTTTCTACCGTGTATAAAGCTGCCCATTTAAAAGTACATGCTCTAGTAATGTGAAATATATTAGAATGATTGAAGTGTTGGTAGAGTATAATCACAGCATTTAACCTATCTCACGCTGCTTCCTTGTTGAAGTGCCGGTGCGAGGCAAATTAGTCCACTTGTCATCACGGAACACTTATTGGTTGACGGGAATAACCAAAGTGATTAATTATTGCAGGGGTGAATTACTTCATGAATGTGTACCGTGACTTAAAAGTTGAAGTTATGGCACAAGTTATTGAAGTGTGCGTGTTTATGTAAAACCGTTGTTTATGTTATATTTATATATCTATGGGAAATTACGCATTTATGGTAGAAATGTGTTTTGGGGCTATCATGATGGAACATTCCTAGCTGAAAGGAGTTCCTGGAAAGAGTACTTAGGTGTTCAGTTGGCTTTTGCCAGGGGGAGAGCAGGAAACATGTTGGCTAGAGTGGAGTTATACCGGAGTTTTGTCATAGACAATAGTTTATACTGAGAATATGTTTGATTTATTCAAGTCTGTCAACATCCTGTTTGTTATTTTCTGTACAAAGTTTATTGGCCAATTAGTCCTGCACCTGTTAATATTGTAAATAAAGCGGGCAGGGCAACAGAACATTCTGTCTGTCAACTCACTGTCCGATCCCCTGCTTCGGAAACTGCTTTCACACAGAGGAAAGCGATTTTTCTGAGCGTTTCCAGTCCCCAGGGCAGGCAGGGTATTACAGAGGAGAATGGGGAGTCGCCGGGCAGATGGCTGCTCCAGGTGGTAGCATGGCAGCGTCAGTGTGCTGCTGATTCATTGGGTGCTGTGGCGCTGTCTGGGCCGTCGGCTATTTCTCGGGCCTGGGTTTTTTGTGATTCATCAGCAGCAGTAGCGGGCAACCCCGGTCTCCTCTCCGGCCGTTGGTTGATGAGCTGCTCTCCTCATACCATGGCCTAATCTCCTCTCCCTCTACACCTCTGTCTGAACACAGGGGTAGGCAAAGGAAGCATGCTTAGGGGAGCAGGCAGACTGGTACACTTCACTGACTGGGCCTCCTCTTTCTCTCGTGCCATCTCTCATCGTTTCCCCATCTACCAACCATCCCATCCCTCTCTCTGCCTCCTACACAGCCCGGTGGGTGTCTACCTCAGTGTCCTTTCTCCAGGCACCAGAGACGGTCTCTTCCTCTCCCCGTCCCTCACACCTGGGTGATGACCAGTAGATTGGTCTGGGCCTTGGTAGATGGCGTAAATAAAAAATACCCATCTGTATGCTCCCTGGCCTTCAGCGGGAAGTTGTCATCCCCCTTGTCGGGAAAGTCTCCGAAAGCTTTCAGAGGACTTTCACGCAGTGTTAAATCGAAGTTAACATAAGCCCCTATGAGCCGGTGTACACGACTCAATAAACGATGAGCGATCGAGGCCTAAGCCTACTACATGATTCTACGAAGGACGTTATCTTTCAACAGATTAGGGCACATTGAAGGCCCTGTCCAAATAACCCATTGCCTCATGACACCCTCATCTAATCACTGTTACTGCCTGGACAAAAACACTGGGGTATTCAAAAGAAAAAGGAACACAAACAAAACTTATGGAGGATGTGTGTGTTGGGGAACTGATGAACTTGATAAACATTTAGGCCACATTTCATGATGACTAATCTGGTGAAGACGCTGGCCAAAAAAAACAACCGACCACAAAGAACTTCTACTGGTCAGCCGGATAGCAAAGGGGGCGATGAAAACAAAGTGTCCAGAAAAAGTCTTCAGTAGCTACTGAATGGGAATGAGAGATTAGTTCCTCTCTCTGTCTCTGTGTGTGTGCGTGTGTGTGTGTGGAGGGGGGACATGGGATTGGAGAGTGAACAGGAGACAACGAGCCCAACATCTTTTTCTCCTCCTTTCACCTGTTTTGAAGGTTAACCCGGATAAATGTACCGGTGGGGGCAAGGGCAGAGAGTGACACAGACAGACTTATCCCAAAAATAACCAGGCAGGCAGCAGGCACGGTGGGCCTCAGGAGAGAAGACAGAGACAAGGTTATTTACTGAACATGCAAGCAGGCCCAGTGTCAGGCTACTCTATACACCCAATAACCATTAACATATTGGGAGAAAGAGAGAGAGTAATGCCCATCTGGAACAAAAGTATTCACATTGAGATTTACTAGTCGCCTCATCTACTCATTATGCCAGCGAATCAGAGATGACATTCAAAAAGGCTGCCACCAAACCAAATCCCCCCCAGTATGGATTAATGCTCCATCAATGTTATCTGAAATACTAAGCAGTAGAAACGCTTCCATGATGGGACACGGGATAATTATGGTTTTCAGTGAGCCAGATACTTTCAAATGGGGGAGCGAAGTGAACATGGAAATACAAATGCCACTGATCTGATGTGTGTTCTAAGTCCACAGAGTACTGCTTGAGAATTCTCGGGTGCCGGTTTGTCATGTGCCATGACTTTATCAATGACACATCATTAATTCTGTCCTGTACTTGGCATACGACACTAGGGACTGTCCCGAGTCTTCCCATTGACCCGAAGCTCCAGAGACGAGTCCGAACTAAGTGCCCTGATCTCTATACTCCAGTCCTGTAGGTTTAGTTAAGCCTGCTGCTTATAGCAACACAGGTGACTGCCAGCACAGCCAGGCCTGCATCTAAAAATACAACATGGCCCTGCTTACCAGCAGAGCTTGCCCTCCCGAATACATTGTCTTATGTCCAGGCCCTACTTCTTAGGTTGTACCTAGTCCTAATTAGACATGTATGCAGAGTGATTTAATAGCTTACCAGGTGCTATAAAATGTACAAGTGTTATTTCCCAAAGCAGTTTCCAGGGTTTCCACTTACATAAAAGTTTCCTCTCTTACGTTGACTGACGTAGCTGAAGGTTCTGTAATCGTCAAACGAACAAATGCAGAGCCATGTTTACTTGATGACTAAGTGCCAGTGTTGGGAACAATCAGTGCCCCCGTCACTCTGACGTGCTGGGGTTAATTACAGTGGGCACCTCTCCTCTCTACACCCCCTCTTCAAATTGGCATTTTCCAGTGAGGCTGAAGCTGGCTGGTAATGAGCAGGTAGCAGACCTGGGTTCAAATACTATTCAAAATTCTTTTGCTGAGTTTTATTGAGCTTGCCTGGTGCAACGGAACTGACAGAATAGTTGCACAAGTGAGAAGTCCACCTATCTGGCACTCCAGGCAAACTATTTGAAATACGTTTAATAACATTTGAACCCAGGTCTGGTAATCAGCATCTGGCGAGTGCCCTGCCCGCTCCAATTCCTCGTGTTACTTCTCCCTCAAAGGGTATAATTACCAGACTCACCACATAACCTACCCTGGTTTTGGGAATAAATAAACATGCAGTTAGTTGAGACAGGCTGAGTGGTTTTTAGAGCTCTCAGTTCCCACTCCTAATTCACAGCACCGAATCCCTGTGCTGCAACAGTTATTAGGGAGACAGCAACAACAGCCATTAGTTGTCTGTCCTCAAAGGACCAATTCAGAAGTCCATTTAGGTATGGAAATTGCCTTCTAATGCTACTTCCCCTTTGGAAAGGTAGGGAAGTTAAGTGTTGTCCTGACATTTTGACAGTGAAGTTGAAGTAAAGTGAGATACTACAAATGTGCCCGTGATTCAGCTGTTATTACATGACTGTGTGCTGACAGACGCAACAGATCTGTTTCCATCTGTTAGGTAAGCTGCCACGGAATTACAAAAGCTCAAATGACATCAATATTTTTCACATGGGCCTGAATCATAACTAACTGAAATCATAAACACATCACATAAGCAGTTAATGCATGTTCATCTCTTTACTTCTGATATGTGATAAGCATACAAGTGAAAATCAGGACAGACACTAGCTTGGACAGGGTTAGACCAATTCGATTATGTGGCCTACAAACAGCGTGAAAGCATAAATTCAGTAACTATCCGTGACCCTAACTACCTCCAACTAATATTCCAGGGAAACTGCAGTCCAGCCCATAACCCACCACCCCAGCCCTGTCATATCATACCCAGCTTGGGGAAGACGATGAGGTATTCGGCGTTGCACTGAGGACAGGCCACGCGGGCCGTGCTGTTGCCCCTCTGCTTCTCGTCCACCCAGCGCTGCAGACACACCTGGTGCACCCACTTGGTGGAGCCACGGCAGCGACACGGACGCACCCACTCCGCCGTGCGGTCATCCTCGTCCGTTGCGAAGCACACCCAGCAGCTCCTGAAAACGCACACAAACACAGAAGAGGGGTTGTTCCACAGACACATAAACACACACGAGAAGGCAGACGCACCTATGCACGCACCAACAGAGGCTGAAACACTGGGGTCGTTGGTTTTTGTATCAACGTCTGTATACCAGTAAATTAAGTATTCTCAGTGCATTTGACAATTCATTCATGGTTGTGTATCAGGTAGATGGTTTGCATCCATCCAGATTATGTGAACTTCACCCTGTAAACCTCAGAGTTACTTAACACACTGGCTGATTAAACAGGATGTTCAGAGGCAGGAAACACAACCAAAGCCCTGTCCCCTGGGCACTGAGTGGCAGGCAGGGAGAGGGGCAGCTCCTCTGGGACAGGATGAGAGAACAAACATGTACCCAAGACAAGACAGACTACATGTGACCTTGAATTCACCATGAAATGTAGGCTTAAAATGAAATAAGGTTAAAGACTACAAAATCCACAAACTATTGAGTAATATAATTATTCTGTGAAGGCCATAGTAGTCTGTCCCTCTCTGTGTATATACACACACACACATACATACAGTACCAGTCAAAAGTTTGGACACAGATAAACCCTTGAATGAGTTTCTTTACTTTTAATATTTTCTACATTGTAAAATAATAGTGAAGACATTAAAACTATGAAATAACAAATGGAATCATGTAGTAAAAGGAAAAAAAAAAGTGTTAAATTAATATAACTTGGTCTTTTACCAAATATAGCAATCTTCTATATAGCAACCCCTACCTTGTCACAGTACAACTAATTAGCTCAAACGCATTAAGGAAAGAAATTCCACAAATTAACAAGGCACACCTGTTAATTGAAATGCATTCCAGGTGACTACCTCATGAAGCTGGTTGAGAGAGCGCAAAGCTGTCATCAAGGCAAAGGGAGGCTACTTTGAAGAATCTAAAATATATTTTGATTTGTTTAACACTTTTTTGCTTACTACATGGTTCCATGTGTTATTTCATAGTTTTGATGTCTTCACTATTATTCTACAATGTAGAAAATAGTAAAATAAAGAAAAACCCTTGAATGAGTAGGTGTCCAAACTTTTGACTGGTACTGTATATATACACATATACACAGTGCATTCGGAAAGTATTCAGACCCCTTGACTCCTATATTTTGTTACGTTCCAGCCTTATTCTAAAATTCATGAAATTATTATTTTCCCCCTCAATCTACACACAATACCACATAACGACTAAGTGGAAACAGGTTTTTAGAAATGTTTACAAATGTATAAAACATAAAAAAACTGAAATACCATATTACATAAGTATTCAGATCCTTTGCTATAAGACTCAAAATTGAGCGCAGGTGCATCCTGTTTCCTGTTTCCGTTTCTACAACTTGATTGGAGTCCACCTGTGGTACATTCAATTGATTGGACATGATTTAGAAAAGGGACACACCTGTCTATATAAAGGTCCCACAGTTGACAGTGCATGTCAGAGAAAAAACCAAGCCATGAGGTCAATGAAATTGTCCGTAGAGCTCAGAGACAGGATTGTGTCGAGGCACAGATCTGGGGAAGGTTACCAAAACATTTCTGCAGCATTGATGTTACGCAAGAACACAGAGGCCTCAATCATTCTTAAATGGTAGAAGTTTGGAACCACCAAGACTCTTCCTAGAGCTGGTCGCCCAGCCAAACTGAGCAATCAGTGGAGAAGGGCCTTGGTCAGGGAGGTGACCAAGAACACGATGGTCACACTGACAGAGCTCCTCTGTGGACAACCATCTGTGCTGCACTCTACCAATCAGGCCGTTATGGTAGAGCGGCCAGACGGAAGCCACTCTTCAGCAAAAGGCACATGACAGCCCGCTTGGAGTTTGCCAAAAGGCACCTAAAGGACTCAGACCATGATTAACACAATTCTCTGGTCTGATGAAGCCAAGATTGAACTCTTTGGCCTGAATGCCAAGTGTCACGTCTGGAGGAAACCTGACACCATCCCTACGGTAATGTTTTTCAGCGGCAGGGACTGGGAGAGTAGTCAGGATTGAGGGAAAGATGAACGGAGCAAAGTACAAAGAGATATTTGATGAAAACCTGCTCCAGAGCACTCAGGACCTCAGAATGGGGCGAAGGTTCACTTTCCAACAGGACAACAACCCTAAGCACACAGCCAAGACAACGCAGGAGTGGCTTCGGGACAAGTCTCTGCATGTCCTTGAGTATCCCAGCCAGCGGGACTTGAACCCAATCGAACATCTCTGGAGAGACCTGAAAATAGCTGTGCAGTGACGCTCCGCATCCAACCTGACAGAGCTTGAGAGGATCTGTAGAGAAGAATGGGAGAAACTACCCAAATACAGGCGTGCCAAGCTTGTAGCGTTATCCCAAAGACGACTCAAGGCTGTAATCCCTGCCAAAGGTGCTTCAACAAAGTACAGAGTAAAGGCTCTGAATACTTCTGTAAATGTGATATCAGTTTATTTTTAATACATTTGCAAAATTGTTGCTTTGTCATTATGGGGTATTGTGTGTAGATTGATGAGGGGGAAAAAACATTGTTTAATATTATTATTTTCTACTCCAATTTCGTGAAATCCAAATTGGTTGTTACAGTCTTGTCCCATCGCTGCATCTCCCGTACAGACTCGGGAGAGGCAAAGGTCGAGAGCCATGCGTCCTCCGAAACACAACCTTGCCAAGCCGCACTGCTTCTTGACACACTGCTTGTTGAACATGGAAGCCAGGTGCACCAATGTGTCGGAGGAAACACTTTACAACTGGCAACCGAGCGCGACGGGACAAGGACATCCCGGCCGGCCAAACCCTCCCCTAACCCGGACAATGCTGGGCCAATTGTGTGCCACTTCATGTGTCTCCCGTTCGTGGCCGGGTGCGGCACAGCCCGGGATCGAACCCGGGTCTTTAATAACGCCTCAAGCACTGCGATGCAGTGCCTTAGACTGCTGCGCCACTTGGGAGGCCAAAATAAAAACAATTTAATCCATTTTAGAATAAGGCTGTAACGTAACAAATTGTGGAACATTTAAGGTGTATGAATACACTGCATGTATGTACACACACACAGTGTGCGCTGCAGCTGATGAATCAAAAAACAAAATCCCCCTTCATCTGAGATAAAGATAAAAAGCTTGTGAGTACACTGTCCAAAGACCCGGGCCAAGTAAAGTAATCTCAGCCATGGCCTCAGGGGGACATCACTCGGTGAAAGTGGGCAGTCAGCAGAACAAAGTCACCTCCTAAAACACAGGCTTTTATACTTGGGGTTGATTTTGGAAGAAATTATATTTTGTTAGGCTAGGCCTAGCTCTTGGGACCGATAACAGTGTAGTGTATTGATCAAAGATTCCTCTCAGACAGTAGACTGAATAAATGTACCCTGGAATACAGAGCAGAGACACTCTGGTGCAGTGACTGTGCACAACTCAAACAAGATCAATAACAAAGAATCTGCTAAGTGAGCAAAATGAACTGAAATGCTGTGTGTGCCTACACACCTAGCAGCGTCAAAGGGTAGGCAGGCTACTCTTTTTTACATGCATAGCCTACAAGGCCCACTGCATCAGAATGTCTAGGACCATTTGCAAAGGGAAGAGACTATCTGCAAGTCTTTTCGCAAACATGCGACCGTCACCTAATAGAAAACAATGGCCATAATGACTATTTGATCAATGCAGGAAGAACGTAACCAATAGCAGCACCCAGAGAAAAGACCTGTTGATGTGTCTGTACTTTGCTCCGTTCATCTTTCCCTCGATACGTCCATCTCCCAGTCCCTGCCACTGAAAAACATCCCCTCAGCGGGGGAGAAAGGCCTTGGTCAGGGAGGTGACCAAGAACCTGATGGTCACTCTGACAGAGCTCCAGAGTTCCTCTGTGGAGATGGTTGGCTTTCCTTCTGGAAGGTTCTCCCATCTCTGCAGCACTCCACCAATTAGGCCTTTATGGTAGAGTGGCCAGACGGAAGCCACTCCTCAGTAAAAGGCACATGACAGCCTGCTTCGAGTTTGGCAAAAAGCCATGTAGAGGGGTCAGGTCTGATTAAACCAAGATTGAACACTCTGGCCTGAATGCCAAGCCTCACATGTGGAGGAAACATGGCACCATCCATATGGTGAAACATGGTGGTGGCAGCATCATGCTGTGGGGATGTTTTTCAGTGGCAAGGACAATAGTCAGGAACGAGGGAAACATGAACAGAGTAAAGTACAGAGAGGTCCTTGATGAAGTCCTGAGCGCTCTGGAGCAGGTTAACAGACTGGGGGCGAAGGTTCACTTTCCAACAGGACAATGACCCTAAGCACACAGCCAAGACAACGCAGGAGTGGCTTAGGGACAAGTCTCTGAATGTCCCTGAGTGGCCCAGCCAGAGCCCGGACTTGAACCCAATCACACATCTCTGGAGAGACCGGAAAATAGCTGTAGAGCAACGCTCCACATCCAACCTGACAGAGCTTTAGAGGATGTGCAGATAAGAATGTGATAAACTCCCCAAATACAGGTGTGCCAAGCTTGTAGCGTCATACCTAAGAAGAGACTCAAGGCTGTAATCGCTGCCAAAGTTGCTTCAACAAAGTACTGAGTAAAGGGTTTGAATACTTATGTAAATATGATATCAGTTTTTACCTTGTCATTATGGGGTCTAGTAGGTAGATTGACTGGGGGAAAAAACAATTGAACCCATTTTAGAAAAAGGGTGTAACGTAACAAAATGTGGAAAAAGACAAGCGGTCTGAATACTTTCCTGAATGCAATGTAGACACCGAAACACATTTTACTGTAATAGAGAAGTTGACCTTTCTAACTATAACCTTTTTATGTCTCAACTGCTCAAATTGTGCGCACAGCAAACATTACTAAAATATGAGTATCAAAGAACATTGACTCTGGAAAATGAATGCTCAATTTGTCGCGAGTGGCATCACGGTACTGCTAGCAGCATTTTAGCCAAAGACTGAAATGCTAGCTGTCTAGTCAAATCAAATTGTATTTGTCACATGCACAGAATACAACAGGTACAACCTTAGAGTAAAATGCTTACTGACAAGCCCTTAACCAACAATGCTTTAAGAAGTTAAGAAAAACGTGTCAAGTGAAAAAGATAAGTAAAAATAAATAAAACTAACAAATAATTAAACAGCAGCAGTAAAATAACAATAGCGAGGGTACCAGTACAGAGTCAATGTGCAGGGGCACCGGTTAGTGGAGGTAAAATGTACATGTCGGTAGAGTTACCATGCATAGATAATAAACAGAGTAGCAGCTGCGTAAAAGAGGGGTTTGGGTAGCCCTTTGATTAGCTGTTCAGGAGTTTTATGGCTTGGGGTTAGAAAATGTTGAGCCGCCTTTGGACTTAAGACTTGGTGCGCCGGTACCGCTTGCCATGCGTTAGCAGAGAGAACAGTCGATGACTAGGGTGGCTGGGGTCTTTGACAATTTTTAGGGCCTTCCTCTGACACCGCCTGGTATAAAGGTCCTGGATGGTGGAAAGTTTGGCCCCAGTGATGTACTGGGCCGTTCACACTACCCTCTGTAGTGCCTTGCGGTCGGAGGCCGAGCAGTTGCCATACCAGGCAGTGATGCAACCAGTCAGGATGCTCTCGATGGTGCAGCTGTAGAACCTTTTGAGGATCTGAGGACAAATGCCAAATCTTTTCAGTGTCTTGAGGGGGCTTTGTCGTGCCCTCTTCACGGCTGTCTTGGTGTGCTTGGACCATGATAGTTTGTTGGTGATGTGAACGCCAAGGAACTTGAAGCTCTCAACCTGCTCCGCTACAGCCCCGTAGATGAGAATGGGGGCGTGCTCGGTCCTCCATTTCCTGTAGTCCACAATCATCGCCTTTGTCTTGATCACGTCGAGGGAGAGGTTGTTGTCCTTGCACCACACAGTCAGGTCTCTGACCTCCTCCCTATAGGCTGTCTCATCGTTGTTGGTGATCAGGCCTACCACTGTTGTGTCTAGAGGTCGACCGATTATGATTTTTCAACGCCGATACCGATTATTGGAGGACCCAAAAAAGCCGATAACGATTAAAATCGGCCAATTTATTTATTTATATATATATATATATATATATATATATATATATATATATATATATATAATAATAATAATTATAATAACAACAATTACAACAATACTGAATGAACACTAATTTTAACTTAATATAATACATAAAATCAATTTAGTCTCATAAATAATGAAACATGTTCAATTTGGTCTAAATAATGCAAAAATCACAATGTTGGAGAAGTAAAAGAGCAATATGTGCCATGTAAAAAAAGCTAACATTTAAGTTCCTTGCTCAGAACATGAGAAAATATGAAAGCGGGTGGTTCCTTTTAAAATGAGTCTTCAATATTCCCAGTTAAAACGTTTTAGGTTGTAGTTACTATAGGAATTATAGGACTATTTCTCTCTATACCATTTGTATTTCATTTACCTTTGACTACTGGATATTCTTATAGGCACTATAGTATTGCCAGCCTAATCTCGGGAGTTGATAGGCTTGAAGTCATAAACAGCGCTGTGCTTCAAGCATTGCGAAGAGCTGCTGGCAAACGCAGGAAAGTGCTGTTTGAATGCATGCTTACGAGCCTGCTGCTGCCTACCACAGCTCAGTCAGACTGCTCTATCAAAATATCAAATCATAGACTTAATTATAATACAACAAACACACAGAAATACGAGCCTTTGGTCATTAATATGGTCAAATCCAGAAACTATCAAACATTTATTCTTTCAGTGAAATACGGAACCGTTCCGTATTTTATCGAATGGGTGGCAACCGTAAGTCTAAATATTGCTGTTACATTGCATAACCTTTAATGTTATGTCATAATTATGTAAAATTCAGGCAAAAAAAAGCCAGATCAGTAATTACTGCAAAAGAAATGCAGGTTAAACTATTTTTTATAAAATAATTACATTATTAGTGAGTCTTATGGTTGTGGAAGGCTTATACTGTATTTAGCCTAGGTATAAGTTAACAATAACTGAATTCATTTGATTATTGCTGACTGTTTGAAATAGTGTATTTCACCTTTAAATTGTACAAAGATTAGAGAAATAACACCAAAAAAATGTACATATCGTAAAATCAGCCATAAATTTTAAATAAAATGTAGATATGATTTTCAGGCTGTATCGCCCAGCCCTAGTCTGACATGGCTGATCAAAATCCCATAATACCACCATGTATAATTAAACCTGCCTGCTACTAGGCTTGAATAATGGATGGCAAATCTTTGGCCATCGGTCATAATCCTCCTACCCAGGGTGTGCTCTGTTACCAGGCTGCAGGGGGGAGGGGGGGGCTGTCTCGGTCACTTGCTCAGGTAACTACATTTTTACATTTTACATTTTAGTCATTTAGCAGACGCTCTTATCCAGAGCGACTTACAGTAGTGAATACATACATTTCATGCATTTTTTTTTTTTTTTGTACTGGCCCCCTGTGGGAATCGAACCCTGGCGTTGCAAACACCATGCTCTACCAACTGAGCCACAGGGAGGCCCAGGTACCTACCTGGCTGATTTTCCATCCTCCAGGGGTGAAGAAAACATGAGGGAGAGCTCAGTGGAGCCTAGGGGTCGGGTGCTTGGGTAACGTGGGCCTGCGAAGGAACAGGGGCCACGTGGCGAAACAAAGTTTGACCTTAACCCTCCTTCCTCTGCTCTACCATCCTCATATTAACCTCATCCATCCTCCCACTATGACTCTATCCACTCATTTCCTCTCCACAATGTGAAACGACACACTGCTGGGATGTCCACAACCTGCTGCACTACAAGTCCTCTTGTATTACCTGTGACTACGGTTACAGTACGGTTAGCTACAGTGGATATAATGGGTCAAATGCCCGTTTGTAGCTGGGTTCCTACCCTAAAATCAGGGGAGGTCAAAAAATAGCCCACCCCAGGGGAGGTTATTCCTAATCCAGATTCACAGAGAATCCGGTCACAGAGTAGCCATTTTCGGTTATAAAATCTACCTAGCTTTTGACTACATGAGCATATCGTTGTGACGATGAGCCTGGCCGGGGGGAACAAAGGCCCAGAGGAAAGAGATTAGTAGAACCTGAGCTGAGAGGCAGCAGAGAGAGACAGAGGGATGAAACGGGAGGACGGGAAGCTGATTGGAAGGGTAGACAGATGTCTCCACAGGAGCACAGCCATGGGAAACAAAGGCGTGGGTGCTCCCCCAGATACACTGGCTCCAGTTCCCGTAACGCTGCCCCTCCACATGACAAGCCACGATACAACTGGCGAAACGCTATCCTCTTCACAAAGCCCTAACCCCTTGCTCGCTTTCGCCTCGCTCGGTCCTGCGCAGCAAATAACACAAACACAGGCCTACAAACACCCGAACATACGACAAGACAAACACTACGAAACACAGTCCCAATGCCCAATTTTACAGCCTAAACATTCAAACAAAACAATGGAACTGACCAAAAGCTTCAGTCAGGTCTCAACTCAAAAGCAATTAGGCCTGCGAACCAATAACCAAAAAAGGCTTGAAACAAGAGACTGGTTTGATTTAGACCACACTTGTCAAATAATGTCATCGATGCTCTTTCACTGTATATGTCCATTAATCTGTGCATCAATGTAACTAACATAATTTAAAAATCCCCATAGAAATCTGTCAATTTAAACTAGAGATATCATTTTGCATAGGCTGTGTCTCAATCCACAGCATCGGCCTTCCGCATCTGCGGTGGAAGGTGGCCCAGTTAGGTGTTTGTCAGACCATGAGACAAAAGTCTGTATCGTCCGACCGTTTTGCTCTACGACACCCACGAGACTCTTCTGTAGTCGGTACTGCAGATGTGCCAACTTCTGTCTTTAGCATCTGAACCGTTTGGGCTACAAACTATACTGAACAAAAATATGAATGTGACATGCAACAATTTCAAAAGATTTTACTGAGTTACAGTTCATACAAAGGAAATTGAAATAAATTCATTAGACCCTAATCTATGGATTTCACGACTGGGCAGGGGTGCAGCCATAGGTGGACCTTGGAAGGCATTGGCCAAGCTCAGCATTGGCTAAGCTCAGCCGATCAGAAATAGTTTTTTCCAACAAAACTGCACTTTTTTTTTATGGCCTTTTATTGTCCCCAGCACAAGATGCACCTGTGTAATGAAAATGCTGTTAAATTAGCTTCTTGATATGCTACACCTGTCAGGTGGCTGGATTATCTTGGAAAATGATTAATGCTCACTTACAAGGATGTGAACAAATTTGTGCACAAAATTTGAGCGAAATAAGATTTTTTTTGCATATGGAAAATTTCTGGGATTTTTTATTTCAGATCATGAATTATGGGACCAACACTTTACACGTTGCATTTATATTTTTGTTCAGTGTAATATGATCACTATGGAAAGATTACATTCTCACGAAGGTCTTCTCCGTTTCGCTCTACGACTCCCACAAGTGTCACGGGACTGTGAAGGTAACCCGGTATCATTTTCTTTTTTTAAATGGAAGTATGGAGATAGCTTTGTGTCAAAAAATCTCCTATAGGACAGACACTTCGAAACCTTATGATTTCTTTTTTTACTGTCTGTTTAGCCATTTAAGACTGTGTTATTTAATACGTTTCTATGGGCTATAGTATCAAAGGCCAAATTCAAGACTGACGTTAATATGTTATTAACATGTCATAAAAAAACTAGAATTTCCTCACTACAAGCAAATATGAGCATTGCTGCATCTCGCCGGTAGAAACTGTCCATCTACAATTCCTGGTTGTGAGCTAACCATAATATCCAGAATTCATTGGCATTTCAGGACGTAGTACCGCCCCTGTCGAGGTGGATGCAGTTGAGAATGGGTGTCAAAAAGGTAGCTAACGTTACTCACTGGACCAGCCACTCATTCAAAGAACATCAGCTTGCGAAGAACGATACATTTTTTTGTTGAGAAGTTTAGTTATGGTGCTCAGTACCTGGATGTGCAAACTACAAGCAAGCACAGGCTGCTGGGGTAACAATTCACTGGTTACCTTACTAAGAAGTCAAGCAGCTGTAATGCCGATCAATTAGCTAAGGAACTAAATGTGTTTATCTAAACCAAAATCTAGCTAGCTTTCATAATACACTGGCTAGACATTCTAAAGCAAATCAATGTAATAAGCCAGTTGCTATCTAGTCGTTGATGCAATTTGTATCTTTGCAAGCTACATTAGGTTACGTTAGCTACATCTTACCGGACTTTATCTAAACATTAGCTAGCTAACTAACTATCGCAGAGGCTAATGTGACTGGCCTGTGTGTTCCATTTACAACGTCTGATCCCATCATCATCTGCATGCAACAGCATCAAGCTCAGCACCAGGAACTAGTGTAAGTCACCTTTGCTAAATATTTCCATGACTCCATGATGAGCAAATAAATATACTGGAGCTAGGCATAAACATGGTCCGTGTCTTACTGTCATAGTTGGTGTGTTTATCACATCTAATGTAGTTCTCTATATTATGGAGGCTTAGTTGATCGTTTATGCAATGCTAGAAGTCTAAATTGGAGGGGATGGTGTTGGTGACTGACTGGTATCTGTTGGGGGTGGGTATTGTGTGTGAAGGTTAGTATGCATGATCTCTTGACACAAGGGGGATGGGTAGATATAGTACCTTGTGTGTCTTGATGGAGACAAAGTAGTCAAATGTGGCTAATCCCTGACTAGTTAGTGTTTGTCCTACAGACTAATCCTGCCGCTGCTGACCTTGACAACAGCTTTACTAGTACAGATCCTATAGACCCATTGGATGAAAGCTTTCAGCAGGGAACAAGCTCAACATCAGACTGAGAAGAGGAAAAGACTGCACAGGGCTGGCAAGAGCCAAAGTGCAGAGTCTATGAGTCCAAGGTCATGGAGTACTGCCAGACCGGCTGCCATTGCCCAACACAAGATGAGGTTCACCAGCTGAAGAACATTCAGGACCCAGCCTGTTACATTCATACAACATCTATATTTAGAAGTAATGTGGTATATTGCTCAATAAAAACATTTGTGACCTTGGCCTTTTAACCAAAATATCAGATGAGACTAAATGTTCAGCTGCACCTATAAGGGCGGGAGGTTACTGTGGAAAAGGGGCCATTCAAGTCATGTCCCGTGTCTGTGTGTGAGATTTGGGATGTGACTAGTAGTAGACAGCATTTAATCACTCCAAGCCCAACACTCCTTGCCAGGGCTGAAAGAATGTTGCTACTGCAACACAGCAACCTAAGCACTATTGGACAATTGTGTTTGTGTACAACCAGCAGGAAGAAAACCTGGCTCTGGAAAATAACAAGAACGCAGCAACAACTCCCATGATTTAAGTTAACCTACAACCATTTTTTTTTTTGCACCATTTCTCAAAATAGGGTAAAGAGGGAGTGAAAAGGCACACTTGATTGAGAGATGGGGTGCACGAGGGAGTGATTCACAGTCCGGTACAAAGATGAGGGTGATGGTACGATTAGTTTTACCTCATCATCTCACAAGTCATGCTTCTGTTTTTTAAGAAGGGGCCAGAGCCACTCCACAAAGGCTCCTTTCACTCAGCGGCGGTCACATGACTGTGGGAAAACTGGAGGTTCCGCAGCACAAAGGCAGGCGACCGGATCCTGGCCCACAAAAGGTCTTCAATGAAGGTTAAGGTCCGGGGGCTTCCGCATGTCTGACAGCCTTAGTGCCTCCACCCCATAACAAATAGACTCAGTCTGCATCTAATACATTCTACACACCAAACATGCTTGGGCTACCTCTACTCCACAACAAACAAGTAACATCTAGCCTAGGCCTACCTCAACTCCAAACAAATCCTTAGTTGGGCCTACTCCAATCTAACAAATCAAAACACTTGTCTTCTACTACTAACCTAAGTCCATAACAACATTGTGTAGCCTACCTCTACTCAATCAAGCACATACTCCATGACCCTTGTGTATTGTTGCCACCTGCATCGAACAGCAGGGAAAGTGTCAGGCTGGGACTTGCCATTTGGCATCAGTTTCCAGTCAGACTGGCCCAAGTTACACTGTGAATCTGCAGGATTATTTTACTTTTTGGCTCAGGGGTCGGACAGTTAACCCAAACCTATGAGTATGCCTTCAACTCTTGCACCCTAGGGAAAGCCACAAGACTAACCACAGCTGATATTTCACCACTCTCCCCCCGGACCCCATCATTCCAATCTCAAACAGGAGTCACAACAACCAACAGCAAAGACTTCAGAACATTCTTTCTTAAAGGAGTGGGTCGTGGACCTGTTTATGGTGGGTTCAACGTGTCAGAGTAAATGTAGAATTATATAATTGATTACTGGAATTAATTTGGCCAAGTACAACTGCGCTCACTGTTCAATGCACTCTCTGCTTAGCAGCAGTCTCTGCTCAGTTTGGCAGCTGCGCAAGTGGAAGATGCCTGTGTGCTTCACCGTTAACCAGGAACTTTTTTTCTGCAGTTCTCTTGAAGATCACTCCGCGACCCACACGATGCAGCGCTGTCGTTCAGCAGCAGATGATGCGCTGTCAGCCACTGACTTGTCACTCCCACTCGCCAGCATTCACCACTGTCATCAAATGACTCAAGCTAGCTACAAGTTCTGACTGAGCTCCATCGTCATGAAACGCAAATACAGCGTTGAGTTTCTCTCTCTTGGTTTCATACAAACTTTGAGAAATAACGAGGAGCGCCCACAATGTGTTTGATGCGGGGAAGTGCTTAGTAATGAGTCTCTCAAAACGAACCAATTAATAAAACGACACGTCCTGTCCAAATATCCACAGCATGAGGGTAAACACAGGGAGTTCCTTCAGAACAGGGAAGAATGCTCCAGGAAACAGTGCTTCGACAATGGAAAAGTCAGTCAGCTAGCAAGGCATTGTTGTCATGTTATAACAGGTGATGACAAGCAGAAATAAAGGAGTACTCTCTCTCATACTAGCAGATGTGAGTTTCTCCTTCAAACAATCCCCTGGCCTTGTACACAGCTAATAGCTATAGTAACGTGAGCCAAAGCAAGCTACTGATAACCGTAAGTAACAGTAAATACAGACGAAGACAAAATGATCAGGCCTACTGTACATCTTACTGAAGAAATTATTGTTGTAAACAAATCTAAATTGCAACTGTTGCTGTTAAAATACAAGTATTTTTTATTCTGAACTAGAATAAACTGATTGAAGTAAGATGCTTTTAGAGGCAAACACACACAGTTCTGGGTTGGTAATCTACAGCAGGAAGCGGTCTCCAGCCTGACTGAGAAAGTAGTCGATGTTCTGATCCAGTTCGGCACCACATACCTATGCGAGTCAGGGTTCTTAACTCTGTTTCTGTACTTTTTTTAAAAAGTATGTCAGACTCAACGCTGAGCATGACCTCCATGTTACACTGTCAAAACCTGAGTCCAGAATAGACATGATTGTTGAAAACGTCAACCGGTGTGATTTGATCCGTTTATTCCAGTTCAGAATAAACAAATAGTTATTGTATTTTAAAACGGAGAATGGAGAAAATAAACATGAATAGCTAATTATATGGATATTTCATTGTTATTTGTTTTTGTCTATATTGCATTTGTTTTAGGCATAAGGGTAATGAAATGTACCAATATTTACACCTAGTTGCATATTTTCATAAGCTTGGGTCCCATGAAAACACAGAATTTGTCATTTGGGCCCCAGGCTGAAAAAGTTTAAAGAACCCCTGCTTCAGAATATCAAAAATCACATTTTGCTGTCCAGTGTCTACAAGATATGAATTGTATGACATAATTACAGAAAAAAAAGATGAAAACGATAACGTAGTATGGCTAATGCCCAACCAAAACAAAAGGGTACAGAATCATGGAGGTTGTGTGTGCGAGTGTCTCCCTCCTCCATCCGTGAAACACTGCATTGCAGGGGGAACCAGCTGCTAGTGGCAGGCCCAGACAAGAACATGTGGAGCCGTGTGTTTGTCACTGATAGAGCAACAAACACAACCGCCTAAAACGAGGGGAACGTGACATACATCTTCCTGCCATCGGTTTCTATGCTCTGAGCATATGCCCTCAAATATTTTGCCCGGAATCTTTATTTGGGAGCACCAGTGCACCGCTGACTGCCATAGAGAATACACCGGCCGCAGATTCATGACCGTCATGCTTGCACCATTACTACAGAGAAAACGCAGGGCTCTACACTGACTTTAAAAAAAATAATTAACAAAGAGCAAAGCAGTTACCGAATTTGCTTTATGGCACTCAGACGCAAGCAGGGACATTCTGGCAAATACAGCCCACAGCGGAAAATAAAACACTGGCAAGGTCAGGAGACAGACAACAGGCCTGCTCTACAACCGGAGCAAATCAATAACTCCCTCTGGATCACCACCACAATCCATAGTCACAGCATTCATCACAGTTCTCTAAATTTTAGATGAGCTTCGATTGCAAGGTGTAGCCTAAAACCTCTATGGAAAGTCACCTACGTTATAGGCCTTTTTTTTCAACTGAAGGCACGTTGATCAAAGACAATAGAGTATTGATTGGCATGTACTGAAGGCCTAAAGTAATTCAACAACTTTGGCAATAAGTTTGTTTTCCAGTCAATGTGAAAACATTGGTAACAAGGATAGGACATAGGCTAAAATCTAAAAGGGGTTTGCCTGAGAAACAGCGTTAACACTGACAAATCATAGAACCTGAAGGTTATCAGAACATGGTAACATTACTTGTCTTTGATGACGTGAGTGAATGACATCCCCCAAATAACAATTTGGGTAAAGTTTGTTTGAGATGCAAAAAGGGGACAGAAAAGCATCCTCTTTAGGAATGAAGAGTAGCTGGCTGCTACAGATGGGTCCATTTCAATCTTCATAACACCATGATGACTAACTCATAGTGAACACCAGATTCTCTCCGAAGGTCAAGCAAGCTTGTTGCCATGGCCTCTGAGGTGAGAATGATTAGCCACAGCATTGACAAACAATGGCCAGTATGGCAAAATTCAATTAACTTACTTGACCTAAGCCTACACAGGCCTATTAGACGAAATGCTTAAAATCTAGGCCTAACATACCTGTTTAGGCGGAGCAGAGTATAGAACAGTTTTGTTAACTTGATATACCAGATCAAAATGTTTGCAAGGTTAGGCCTACCTACACTCGGTGGCCAGTTTATTAAGTACGCCACCCCATTCACGAAAATGGTTAGCTCCTACAGACAGCGAGTCACGTGGCAGTGGCTGGCTATATAGAGCAGGCAGACAGGCATCAAGGCATTGCAGTTTCTGTTCGATTGAACATTAGAATGGGCAAAACGTGTAACAGGCATCAAGGCATTGCGGTTTCTGTTTGATTGAACGTTAGAATGGGCAAAACGTGTAACCTGAGCGTGGTATGACCGTCGGTGCCAGGCGTGCCGGTTCCAGTATTTCAGAAAATGCTGTCCTCTTGGGCTTTTCACACACAACAGTGTTTAACTTCATCGGCTTTGGGGGCAGTATTTTGACGTCTGGATGAAAGGCGTGCCCGTAGTAAACTGCCTGCTACTCAGGCCCAGAAGGTAGGATATGCATATTATTAGTAGATTTGGATAGAAAACACTCTGCAGTTTCTAAAACTGTTTGAATGATGTCTGTGAGTATAACAGAACTCATATGGCAGGCAAAAACCTGAGAAGAAAATCCAACCCGGAAGTGGGAAATCTGAGGTTTGTAGTTCTTCAAGTGATTGCCTATCCAGTATACATTGTCATTTTGCACTTCCTAAGGCTTCCACTAGATGTCAACAGTCTTTAGAATGTTGTTTCATGCTTCTACTGTGAATGGGGAAAGAATAAGAGCCATTGGAATCAGATGACTGAGGAAATGACATGAGCTCAGACAGGCGCGCGCCCGTGAGAGTTAGGTGTGTTCCTTTTCATTTCTGAAGACAATGGAATTGTCCGGTTGGAATATTATGGAAGATTTAGGATAAAAACATCCTAAAGATTGATGCTATACATTGTTTGACATGTTTCTACGAACTGTAATATAACTTTTGACTTTTCGTCTGAGCTTACTGCACGAGCACAGTGCATTTGGAATGCTGGACTGAACGTGCAAACAAAAAGGAGGTATTTCGACATAAATATGGACTTTATCGAAACAAAACAAACATTTGTGTAACTGGGATTCCTGGGAGTGTATTCCGATGAAGATCATCAAAGGTAAGTGAATATTTATAATGTTATTTGTGACTTCTGACTCAAATGGCGGGTATCTGTGTGGCTTGTTTTTATGTCTGAGACCTGTACCAAGATTGTTACAAAGTGTGCTTTCGCCGTAAAACTTTTTTGAAATCTGACACAGCGGTTGCATTAAGGAGAAGTGTATCTATAATTATTTGAATAACAGTTGTTTATTTTATCAACGTTTATGATGAGTATTTCTGTAAATTGATGTGCTCATTCACCGGAAGTTTTGGGAGGCAAAACATATCTGAACATTACACGCCAATTAAAAATTGGGTTCTTGGACATAAATATGAACTTTATCGAGCAAAACATACATGCGTTGTGTAACATGAAGTCCTATGAGTGCCATCTGATGAAGATCAAAGGTTATTGATTAATTTTCGTATTTCTGGTTTTTGTGATGCCTCTCCTTGCTTGGAAAATGGCTGTGTGGTTTCTTGTCTAGGCGCTGTCCTAACATAATCTAATGTTATGCTTTCGCCGTAAAGCCTTTTTGAAATCGGACACGGTGGTTGGATTAACGAGAAGTGTATCTTTAAAATGGGATATAATAGTTGTATGTTTGAGAAATTTGAATTATGAGATTTGTTGTTTTGAATTTGGCGCCCTGCTATTTCACTGGCTGTTGGCGAGTGTGTCCCGCATGTGGGATGCTAGAGTCCCACATACCCCAGAGAGGTTTTAAAATTACCAAGAATGGTGGGACAAACAAAAAATACATCCAGTCAGTGGCAGAAAACAGCGCAATGAGAATTGTGCAAGCTAACATGCAGGCCACAAATAACAGTGCAGTACAACAGTGGTGTGCAGAACGGCATCTCGGAACACACACCTCGTCCGTCCTTGTCACCGATGTGCGATTGCAGCGGACGACCACACAGAGTTCCACTCCTAACGTTTCCATGCCCCAAAGAATTCAGGCTGTTCTGGAGGCAAAGAATGGTCCAACCCAGTACTAGATGGGTGTAATACCTAATAAATTGGCCACTGAGTGAGTTAAATTTATAGCCTAACCTACCACTCAGTCTCAATTTTGGACATATTTTCCACATCGTCCATTTCCTCTTTAGGACGTTCGATGCTGATCTAAAACCGTCTCTTTATGTGTGTTAAGGCCAGCATTACTAGCTACCTCAATATCCTGAAATGTGTTTATGGGAAGGACACAGTACTCTATTCCGCATCAAGTAACTTACGCAAGAGGTAAAATTAGGGAGGTTGCGTGATGATAAAAAAAACAGATACAAATAAATCTTATGGAACAGCGGGGATTGCAAAGCAACACAAACATACACATTATACACACACGTACACATGTATTTTGTGTTATAGATATGTGGTATAGAGTAGGGGCCTGAGGGAACACCGTTAATGTTGTGAAATCTGTTATGAATGTATTGTAATGTTTTTTAAATGTATAACTGCCTTAATTTTGCTGGACCCCAGGAAGAGTGGCTGCTGCCTTGGGATCCATAATAAATACAAATACCCCAGTTCATATTGAACTTTATAATGTAAAAGCACAATCTAATTTAAAACAGCATTTCCATTAGAGTTTCACATTGGGTTTAGTGATATTGTTGTAGACCAGCCATTATGGCAAACTTCAGATTTTAACTGGTTTACCTTCGGTCTGGGGTGGGTAGGCTCTTTCCCAGGCTGTGTTTTATTGTGAGCCGAGGTGAGTAAGATGTTCAATGTACACATTCCACATGCAAAAAAAAAATGTGCATCTTGTTATCAGACTCAGGACTGGAGCATTCCCAGGTCTGGGCGGCAGCCCTGGCAATCCCTGACTAGTGTGAAGGGCAAAGCAGTAGTACAGGTCCACCACACCTTAATGAAAGGTTACATTTGAACAGGCAATTCATTTGTGTTCGTTTTCCACCACCTTGACACTACAAAATCCCAATCAGTCCCCTGAGTAGTCAATCAACGCCCAAAAAGGGAGGTTGCGTGATGATATGGCCACCCTCAGACAGATATCTCGCGTGACCCCCCCCCATCTGATGATGGTCCAGCCCACTGATCCAAACACATGGTTTTAGTTACCTAGCTGCATGAAACAATGACTATAGCGTGCAACATATGACTAGCTGAACTACAATACTTGCCACAAGGTAAGAATTTGTAAAGTTATTAACCATGAATCCAAGGGCCACCTAGCTAGCCAACTAACGTTACAGTAGCTAGCTTCGCTACTGGTTAGGTAGCTAGCTAACGGTAAACTCAACTCACCTGTCCGAATTCTGTTGCATTACCAATGCGCTCTCTTCCGACATATGGCCAATAAATGTAAAACAGTACACTCAAACGTGTTGAGTGTATTAATGACATATGCAGGTTAGATAGCTAGCTAGCTTGGCCTTGTTATAAGCGGCGAGGCTTTTTCTGTTGACACGAACTCGAAGAGGTTAGCTAGCCGGCTAACTTGTCTAACCGAAATGAACTAACGTTAGCTAAAACTTGAACTATAAACCAGTTCTTTTGCAGCCATAACTAATGCATTACAACTCGGTTTCAGTTTAATAGTTTGCTAAAAACTCATTTTTAACGCTTCGGCGCGACCGCTTGACTCAATTGACTGGCTCTCTCTATGAGGTAACGCACGGGAACTCCTGATGCGTATTACGTCACCAACAATAACAAGCCCGTCAGAGGCTGAGAAATCACAGTTACAAGATGCCTGGGATATGTAGTCCGACTCGACTTTTACTCCTTCATGTTGCCAAATAAATATCTAATTAATGCTCTAACTTGTGCAGGCGGACCTACCTAAGAGGCACCAAGCCTACTTGGGAAGACGAGCATCATGAAGATACACATATGGCTACAGAATACTTCGTATTGCGGTAGGTTGCATTTATTATAGCGCTCTGTAGCGTTATTACGCCACAAGCTTCGGGCAGTGCATATGAGTGCATCTCATTTGATGGCTCAGTTGTATCTTTATTCTCTAAATTTGCTTGGTTAAAATGACTGCAAAATGTTGCAACAGTTTTAGCAGTCATGGAAGATATTGGGCAAATGTGATCTAGGATACATCCCCCCCCTAATTACATGGGTATGTGGTTGGTTGAAGAATAGAAGCCTCGTCTAATGTAGCTATTAAAATATCGTCTAGTCAGACTACTCTGTTCCAGCTGGCTGATAAACGTTATCAGATATCATTTGGATTAGCACAGAATTTTTTTTACCAACTTTAACTTGTCAATACTCCCTCAATTTCCTACTTGGAAGACAAGCAATGTCTTCTACTTCCATGTCTAGTTGCATTGTTCTTCGTTTGAATTTAGAAAATGCTCAGTTAAATCTTTTGCTCCATGAAATAATCCAACAGTGTGTACACTGCCATTTTATCTATTTAAAATATTCTCATTAATTGAGACAGGTGGCTGTCCACCCCAAAGTGCTGCATGTCATGATACTCACCTGTCTCGATCAGTGAGGGAAAATTTGAAAAACAGTGGCATACTAATTGCTGGATTACTTAATGGAGCAAAAAAATGGATTTCATTTTTAATGTAGCATTTTCTGAATTTAAATGACACCCGCAACTAGACATGTACGTTTAGAAGACACTGGTTGTCTTCCAAATCAGGTATTATAAACTGGGTGGTTCGAGCCCTGAAAGCTGATTGGCTGACACCCGTGGTATATCAGACCATATACCATGAATTACATTTATTTTTACTGCTCTAATTACGTTGGCAACCAGTTTATAATAGCAATAAGGCACCTCGGGGGTTTGTGACATGAGCAATATACCACGTCTAAGGGTTGTGTCCAGGCACTTCGCGTTGCGTCGTGCTTAAGAACAGCCCCTAGCCGTGGTATATTGGCCATATACCACGTCTCCACGGGCCTTATTTCTTAAACGGCTAATGGAGCATCACATTTGCCATTACTATCCGCTAGCTACATCTAGCTCACGAAAACCTTTCTCTCTAGGGTTTTCAGCAGTTAGCTTCGCCCACGGCTGTCTATGTGAACTACAATTCTGACGCTGTGTTTTACTGGTTTTAGAAACGCCAATTATTGCTTGCGAAATGGTTTGAAACGTATGGCCCTTCTTTCATATCAGCGAGGAATAATCTTTCAAATAAAACAGATGCACTTACTGTAGCAGATGTGCACAGTTCCATATGCTGTGTTTGCCTCGTTAATGAACTACACTTTTTCCCCACTTACTTTTACACACAGGTGTTTGTAGCACGCTAGATAGCTAGTTAGCACAGGACGCCGCCTCGTAAACAAGCGCTGTAACATTGCGATATGGTCTTGGGAACACTAACCCTATTTACCGGCTATGAATGGGTTAATGATGATAGTCAATAAAAGTCCTCTTTAAATACTAGCCTAATTTAATGCAAAAATGCATGGGCCTAAATGCAAAACAAAAGCTGACCAAAACAATATTTTTTTTCGACCAAACTTTGCATTCCGGGCATGTTACACTAATAAACTACATTTCCCTGAAGCCTCCTCCTCCATGCGCCGCAGTCGATCAGCTGTTGAAGCAACTGCTGACTACCTCCGCACGAAGGAGTAACTCATTTGTCATATCTTAACCCAGACGAGGCAAACAGAAATAGCGTTATATACAGAGTCCCAAAGGGTGAACGATAAAGGTAAATTTAATTTCATGTGAAACAGAAAACCGACACGGGTGTGCATGCTGTCGCGGTGTTTGTTTGGTGATAACGTTACCTGTACAGTTGTGGATTAGGTGGGTCGGATACGAATTTTTAACAGCCCGCTTATGAATGTATCGAATGTCTTGTATAACCAACGCGTAGGGGAAATACGATTTTTTTTTTTTGTCAAAATTGGTGCATTGTTTTTCTTTTAGGCTGGTTAACTGCCCCGGTATTTGGTTACTTGATGACCATGAACAGGCAGCGTTTATGCACCGAGGAGAAAACAAGGATTAAGCAGTGTACAAAATGCTGTGTAATATTTTACTTTCTACGATAAGTCTACGTCACACCTGTTAGGAATAGGATATTCTAGAAACCTGAGAATTAAAATGATGTGCTCGACATACATTTGACAGGCTACTAATGTGGGAGTCGTTTTAGCCTATTCTGAATACTTTCTAAATACCACACTGTGGCTTTATTAGGCCAGTTATTTCGAATGGTTCATAATTAAAATGGACAATAAACCGTCCTGTATCCTGACTCATTCAAAGGTGACTGTGCACTTGCAAGCAGAATGATTTTAATATGAGTACATTTATGACCAGCGATAGGCCTAATTGTGTCTATAATTATGCTAACGGCCGTCCAGAATGAACTTATAAAGAGTTTATGATAGCCTTAAAATATGAAATTAACAAAATGTAATAAGTATTATTTTTGATCAATGCAGGCAGGCATGAAAGAAGAGGCGCGACACTGCTCCTCTAGGCTTTTGTGAATATAGATATGCATATAGGGCTGTCTCTGTTATAGCACCCATTTGCACCCTACTCAGAAAATCTGCATATAAAAAAGGTGACAGAAAAATTTACCAAGTTTAATGCAGTAACTGAAGCTGCCTCTTATCGTAATCTCTATAACATTCATGCTTTTAGGGTGAAGCTATTAGCCTATGTAGCAAGCTGTTTTGTGAAGTCACTTAAACATGTAGCTCATGTCAAGGCTACTACTAGGCCAATGTCATACAAAAGTACAAGCAAAAAAAGCCTAAGTGTATCATCTCTTATAGCTACTGCAGCAATCATTGTCACAGAAACCTAAAAGTGGGTGGGTCAAGGTGGTGTGTCTCTTTAACCTTGAAGGATGCAGCAGCTGTATTTTTTGCAAATTAATTCAGGGGTGGTTCTAGGGAGAGAAAAAAAACAAGAACAAGAATCAGTTTCACATTGCAGTTCGGAGTTTCTGGGTAAAGGAAAACAAGACATGGTGAATATCGGTGTCCTCCACGTGTATCTCCCGCACACAACCGAGTGGATCGCTGGCGTCAGAAATGGTGAAACTATTTAATCTCTTGCTGAAGTGCACTTTATTGTAATACACCAGCAGTATTTGATTTTTTTTCTAAATGGGTGATCACTAATTCGCCTCCAGCAGCAGAAAAATTCCCCACGGAGTTCTCTCTAAAATATCACAACAGCCCAGAGAGCCTAGTCTATGACATTCTCAATGATAAATAACTTATCTGTTTGTCCCGTTTCAGCTCAGCAAACCATGCAGGATGATTTACTGATGGACAAAAACCAAGCCCAACCTCATCAGCAGCAAGATCCAGCAGTAGACCCTCCCTCCACCCCGGCCCCCTCGGATCCCCCTACATTAGACGAGAGCCCGTCGAGTGTGAGCAACCAAGCAGCTTCAGCGCTCAACAAAGAGAAAGTGCCGATGGAGTCTCCGATCCTGCCAGGCTTGAGTTTTCATCAGCCGCAGGAAACCGGTGGCACCCTGTCCCCCTCATTTGGTAGCACTTGGTCTACTGGAACTACGAACACTGTGGATGACAATTTTAATCAAGGAAGACCCTCGGTGAACGGAACAATGCTTTTCCAGAACTTCCCCCACCACATAAATCCGGTATTTGGAGGCAATTTCTCACCTCAGCTTGGCTTGGCACAGTCTCAGCATCCACAGCAGCAAGCCCAGCACCAGCCAGCGCAGCAACGGAGATCCCCTGTTAGCCCCAACCACGGTCCTTTTCCACAGAGAAACGCTTACAATCACCAGTCTGTCATGAATAGCAAGGCTTCTTCACCTGCCTCATCTTCGGGTTGGAATAATCACCAAAATGGCACTTGGAGCACAGCCTCCAATCCATGGAGTGGTCTCCAGGCAGGCAGGGACCCGCGAAGAGCTGTGGGAGTCGGGGTTGGTGTGGGGGTCGGTGTAGGGGTGCCTTCTTCCATGAACCCCATCTCCCCGATGAAAAAGCCCTATTCTAGCAACGTTATAGCACCCCCAAAATTCCCGAGAGCTGGTCCCCTCATCCAGAAATCTTGGATGGAGGACAACGCCTTAAGGACGGACAACAGCAACAATATGCTGCCTTTTCAGGTATGTTTGCCCCAATAATAAGGAAACCTTTATCCAATTTGAAACATTTTCATAATAAACAATGTTGGTATGTAAATTAAATGCAAGATGCCCAAGTGTTAGAATATGATGATGACTTCATGTCCACATCATGAGAGAACATCTGAAACTGTGTAGAAGTAGCCTATAGCCGTATGTATGCTAATAGGTTGCATTTAAACAATGTTAAATAAGTGTCATAATGGATTGTTTAGTATGTGGCTATTATGAAGTTATGATATTGATTTCGTCTATTATGACCTTATAATAAGGTGTATGCATAATTTCCTATTTTCCTTCGGTGTCAGCACAGAAATAGAATGAATAGAATGGCCCTCCCCATTCAAGTCAGTGATGACATAAGGGTTGACTGACAGCCATTTTGTGTGTACTCATTGGAGCAAAGCAGGAAGTGTGCCCATCAATCATTTGTGCTGTGATTTGTTGAAGCAACTCAACTGACCTTAAAAGAGAAATACATTTAGAATCATTTGAATCAACATTCTGTTACCATGGAAATTATTGTATCACAATACCAGGCAGCCATTGCAAGTGTACCTACCCATGAGTTTACTAGTCAAATTGCCAGGATTAGAGGTTCCTAGCCCGTTCTATTAATGATATTTCTATGGTCGAGAGACTGACTCCATTGAGAAATGGCTCTGGAGTTCACTTCCCACCCTATGGTAGTGAAAATCATCACGATTATTGAAGAAAATTATATCTTTAATAATAGCTCTTAAAGGGCTACATTTAGTCTAGTGGGTGGTAGGTCTTCGATACACTGCTCTCATATGATTATACTTTGTAACCAAATGATTATGACAGTATCCGCTTCGCGATACATTATTAGTCATAATTGCATTGTAACAGTGACGTATGAAACATTGTTGCGACACCTTTATCAGTTCACCCCTCTTGTTTTACTGTGCAAACTTTTGACTTTGTCACTATAGCCTGATGTGCCGTAGACAATATCACATGACGTCAAGTAGTTCAGTTTATTTAGGCGTAGTTATTTAAAAAAAACTATAGACAGAAATGAAAGAATGCACTAGGCTACAGTCACTTGACAACCAAGTAATAAACAGTGCCGGTTCAGTAAACTGTGATTCTATAGATGATTTGTATATATTTTTATATACATGATTTGTATATATATATTTTTTACTTTTAGGCCTTTTTAGATAAGCCTAAGGGGAAAGAAAAGGTCCCTTTTCTGAGTCATTAACTATATACTTTTACACAAATTTAAAGGAGAGTACTAGAATGCTGCCAATGTAAGTCATGTTTTCCATGCCTAGTTTCCCAGGACTGCAGTGGAGATAACCTAGGAGTTATGTGTGCTTTTAGTCAGTGATAGGCGCTGTCTCAGCGCAGCCTTCTCTGATGTCTACAGCTACGTCAGACACAAACCAATGAAATGCCATCCTTTCTGCCCATTTCTATTTAGGCTACCACTGGGCCTGAGACGTCTCCTTTTTCAAAAGCAGATACAATGGCATTGTTTAATGAAGATACAGTTACTTCAGAAACTATTCACACCCCTTTACTTTTTCCAAATTTTGTTCTGTTACAAAGTGGGATTAGAATGGATTTAATTGTCATTCATTGTCAGCAAACTACTCAAAATACTTGAATGTAAAACTGGAAGAACTATTTTAACATTCGTAGAAATGTTTTGAAAAATAAAACCCGAATCTATTTTGATTAGGTAAGTATTCAACCCCCTGAGTCAGATACGGCAGATAGCCAAGCATTTAGGAGCATTGGGCCAGTAACCGAAAGGTCTCTGGTTCGAATACCTGAGCCGACTAGTTGAGAAAAATCGGTCAGTGCCCTTGAGCAAGGCACTTAACTTTAATTGCTCCTGTAAGTCGCTCTGTATAATAGTGTCTGCTAAATGACTCAAATGTAAATGTTATAATCACCTTTGGCAGTGATTACAGCTGTGAGTCTTTCTGGGTAAGTCTCTAAGAGCTTTGCACACCTGGATTGTACAATATTTGCCTTTTTTTTCTAAATTCCTCAAGCTCTGTCAATTTGGTTGTTGATCATTGCTAAACAGTCATTTCCAAGTCTTGCCATAGATTTTCAAGTAGATTTATGTCAGAACTGTAACTAGGCCACTCAGGAACATTCAATGTTGACATAAAGTGAATTTCTTTGACACATTCTTTTCAGTTTTACTTTAGTACCTTATTGCAAACAGGATGCATATTTTGGAATATTTGTGTTCTGTACAGGCTTCCTTCTTGTCACTCTGTCAATAAGCTACAATGTTGTTGATCCATCCTCAGTTTTCTCCTATCACAGCCATTAAACCCTGTAATTGTTTTAAGTCACCATTGGCCTCATGGTGAAATCCCTGATCGGTTTCCTTCCTCTCCAGCAACTAAGTTAGGAAGGACGCCTGTATCTTTTCTAGTGACGCGGTGTATTGATACACCATCCAAAGTCTAATTAATAACTTCACCATGCTCAAAGGGATATTCAGTGTCTGCTTTTTTATTTTACCCATCTACCAATAGGTGCCCTTCTTTGTGAGGCATTGGAAAACCTCCCTGGTCTTTGTGGTTGAATCTGTTTTTGAAAATCACAGCTCGACTGAGGGACCTTACAATTATCTGTATGTGTGGGGTACAGAGATTAGGTAGTCGTTCAAAATCATGTTAAACACTATTGCACACAGAGTGAGTCCATGCAACTTATTATGTGACTTCTTAAGCACATTTCTACTCCTGAACTTATTTAGGCATGCCATAACAAAGGGGTTGACATTTAATTAATTAAACATTTTATGAAAACATAATTCCACTTTTGACATTATGTGGTATTGTGTGTAGGCCAGTGACACAATCTAAATTGAAGTAATTTTAAATTCAGGCTGTAACAACAAAATATGGAAAAAGTCAAGGGGTGTGTATACTTTCTGAAGCTTTCATTGATGTGACCATGGAGAGAATAAAAATAAATAACTTGCGCGACTGGCTGCTTTTCTTACCGGACTATAGGAGTTGGACGTTTACAGATAATTAATGCAGAGATCCTTTGATATTCTGCTCCATTATCATCAGAGGCAATTGTCATTTCAAATCTGTGAATTCCCTTGAGAGACAAGATTTTTTGTTGTTGTTGTTGACACAGTCCTCAAGGAGAGGACAATCAAAATTAAAATTACATGGTAGTACGCTGCTACAAAAATAGTGTAGAGCAATTGTCAGGATTGGCAAATAGGAACTTTAGGGTCAACCACTGCACTACAGTCTTGTGTGTTGAAAAACCAAATTGGAATGAGCAATTTGACATTTTCTGAAATCCCAATATGAATTTTATTTAATCATTGTGGCCTTAAGAGTTAGTTAACATATAGCACATAATCTATGTTATCACATTTTAATAACATAGGACTATGTTAGTTGTGTAGTACTGTCGTTGCAACCACTGCTATATTTCTCTAGGCCGTTATTGTTCCCCTAGGCCTATACCATTGTTTTTTCCTGCGTGTTGTGACTGATGGTTTCTGAGAGGGGGCTGACGTTATCACGAGTTACAAGCAACGCAGCATTGCTGTCACTGCTAACAATGCTCACTTAATTTATTTTAAACTCATTGCAGCACAGTTTTCCTTGATGGTACTTGTTGTTCTGTGAATAACTTTTGTCTCCCACATCCTGAACAGCTAGTTACTAAATCATTGCAAGTACAATGTCCAAAATAGGACTCACAGACGGCTATTGGAGAGTTTTTTTCACTGAAAACATATGAATTTGTGACATAGCTTAGGGATTGCTAATTACTGATCCCTGTATCTCTCATTTACGGATTCAGTGTCAGAAGAATGTTCACTGTGACTAGCAGGCAATGGTGTCATCTCTCATTAGTTGTCTTGTGTTCTCAAATATTGTCATAGATAGATATCTATCTATATTAGTACCAGTCAAAAGTTTGAACACCTACTTATTCAAGGGTTTTTCTTTATTTTCACTATTTTCTACATTGCAGAATAATAGTGAAGACATGAAAACTATGAAATAACACATATGGAATCAGGTAGTCAGCAAAAAAGTGTTAAACAAAATCAGAATATATTTGAGAGTTCAAAGTAGCCACCCTTTGACAGCTTTGCCCACTCTTGGCATTCTCTCAACCAGCTATCATGAGGAATGCTTTTCCAACAGTCTTGAAGGAGTTCCCACATATGCTGAGCACTTGTTGTCTGATTTTCCTTAACTCTGTGTTCCAACTCATCCCAAACCATCTCAATTGGGTTGAGGTCATGTGATTGTGGAGGCCAGGTTATCTGATGCAGCGCTCCATCTTGGTCAAATAGCCCTTACACAGTCGAGGTGTGTTTTGTGTCCTTGTCCTGTTGGAAAAACAAATGATTGTCCCACTAAGCGCAAGTCAGATGGCGTATCGCTGCAGAATGCAGTGGTAGCCATGCTGGTTAAGTGTGCCTTGAATTCTAAATAAATCACTGATAGTGTCTCTGGCGAAGCACCATCACACCGACTCCATGCTACACGGAGGTAACCACACATGCGGAAGTCATCCGTTCACCTACTCTGCGTCTCACAAAGACACGGAGGTTTGAACCAAAAATCTCAAATTTGGACTCAAATGACAGATTTCCACCGGTCAAATGCTCATGTTTCTTGCCCCAAGCAAGTCTCTTCTTCTTATTGGTGTCCTTTTAGTCGTGGTTTCTTAGCAGCAATTCGACCATGAAGGCCTGATTCACGCAGTCCCCTCTGAACAGTTGATGTTGAGATGTCTGTTACTCTGAATTCTGTGAAGCATTTATTTGGGCTTCAGTCTGAGGTGCAGTTAACTCTAATGAAATCCTCTGTAGTAGAGGTAACTCTGGGTCTTCCTTTCCTGTGGCGGTCCTCATGAGAGCCAGGTTCATCATACAGCTTGGTTTTTGCGACTGCACTTGAAGCAACTTTCAAAGTTCTTGACCTTTTCTGGGTTGCCTAACCTTCATGTCTTAAAGTAATGATGGACTGTAATTTCTCTTCACTTATTTGAGCTGTTCTTGCCATAATATACACTTGGTCTTTTACCAGATAGGGCTGTCTTCTGTATACCACCCCTACCTTGTCAGAACACAACTGATTGGCTCAAACTCATTAAGAAGGAAAGAAATTCCACAAATTAACTTTTAACAAGGCATACCTGTTAATTGAAATGTATTCCAGGTGACTATCTTATGAAGCTTGTTGAGAGAGTGCAAAGCTGTCATCAAGGCAATGGGTGGCTACTTTGAAGAATCTCAAAAAATATATATTTAGATTTTTTAACACTTTTTTTGGGGGGGGCTACATGCTTCCATATGTGTTATTTCATAGTTTTGGTTCTACAATGTAGAAAATAGTAAAAATAAAGAAAAATCCAAACTTTTGTCTTGTACTTATACTAACCATTTAAAAGTTTGGGGTCACTTAGAAATTTGCTTGTTTTTTATTAAAGAAAAGCACTTTTGTCCATAAAAATAATATAAAATTGATCAGAAATACAGTGTGGACATTGTTAATGTTGTAAATGACTATTGTAACTGGAAACAGCAGATTTGTTTTTATGGAATATCTGCGTAGGCATACAGAGACCCATTATCAGCAACCGTCTCTCCTGTGTTCCAATGACACGTTGGGTTAGCTAATACAAGTTTATAATTTTAAAAGGCTTATTGATCGTTAGAAAACCCTTTTGCAATTATGTTAGCACAGCTGAAAACTGTTGTGCTGATTTTAAAGAAGCAATAAAACTGGCCTTCTTTAAACTGAGTATCTGGAGCATCAGCATTTGATTTCGATTACAGGCTCAAAATGGCCAGAAACAGAAGAAAATTATTTTTAACTCGTCAGTCTATTCTTGTTCTGAGAAATGAAGGCTACTCCATGCGAGAAATTGCCAAGAAACTGAAGATCTCGTACAACGCTATGTACTACTACCTTCACAGAAACACGCGAACTGGCTCTAACCAGAATAGAAAGAGGAGTGGGAGGCCCCGGTGCACAACTGAGCAAGAGGACAAGGACATTAGTGTCTAGTTTGAGAAACAGACACCTCACAAGTCCTCAACTGGCAGCTTCATTAAATAGTACCTGCAAAACACCAGAAAGTTGTTGTTTCTGGCCATTTTGAACCTGTAATCGAACCTACAAATGCTGATACTTCAGATACTCAACTAGTCAAAGGTCCGCTTTATTGGTTCTTTAATCAGAACAATAGTTTTCAGCTGTGCTAACATAATTGCTAAATGTTTTTCTAATGATCAATTAGCCTTTTAAAATGATAAACTTTGATTAGCTAACACAACGTGCCATTGGAACACAGGAGTGATGGTTGCTGATAATAATAATGTACGCCTATGCAGATATTCCATTAACAATCAGCCATTTGTAGTTACAATTGTTAATGTTGTAAATGACTATGTCCACACTGTATTTCGGATCATTTTGATATTATTTTAATTGACAAAAAATGTGCTTTTCTTTCAAGAACAAGGACATTTCTAAGTGACCCCAAACTTTTGAACGGTTGTGTGCGTATGTATGTATGTATGTATGTATATGTATGTATATGTATGTATGTGTGTGTGTGTGTGTGTGTGTGTGTGTGTGTGTGTGTGTGTGTGTGTGTGTGTGTGTGTGTGTGTGTGTATATGTGTATGTATGTATGTATGTGTGTGTGTGTATATATATATATATATATATATATGCGCAACATTGATACATTTCAAAGATTTTGCTGAGTTACAGTTCATATAAGGGAGTCAGTCAATTGAAATAAATGCAATCGGCCCTAATCTATAGATTTCACATGACTATGGATTTCCACCCACTGGGTAGCCAGGCACAGCCAATAAGAATTAGTTTTTCCCCACAAAAGGGCTTTTATTACAGACAGAAATGGTCCTTAGCAGTGGCCTTTTATTGTCCCCAGCAGAAGGTGCATCTGTGTAATGATCATGCTGTTTAATCAGCTTCTTGATATGCCACACCTGTCAGGTGGATGGATTATCTTGGCAAATAAGAAATGCTCACTAACAGGGATTTAAACGTGTGCACAACATTTGAGGTTTTTGTGCATATTGAAAATTCCTGCAGTGTTTTATTTCAGCTCATGAAACATGGAACCAAAACCTTACATGTTGCTTTTTATATTTTTGTTCAGTATAATAAATATCTCCAGTATAGGTTACATTGAACATGCTCCAACCTCAAATGGGTGAATCCGCTCTCGTACTCACTGAGTGGGCAGTATTTGTTCATTCACTCAAAAGGGAGAGCCACGGGGAAGGTAGTGTGAGCCAAAATGTGAAACTGTTGCAGGGAACAACTTGCCAATGGAACCTGGTGAAATTCAAGCCTGATTGAAACATATTGAGTAGATGTAGATAACTATTGTCTGTTATTCTCTTTTTAACCCCTCTCCCTTTGCTACTATTTAGCTCACTTTTTATTTCATTTAGTGAGCCTCTAATCTTTTTGCTCTCTATTTAGCTAGCTCGTGGAGGTGGTTATGACAAAGACAAGGTCAGGGGGGCACATGTCAGAGGCTGAGTGCCCTGGTTGCTAATGTGAAATTCGGGCAATGGAGATATCAAACCAAGCACAAACTGTTGGAGAAGAGTGGTTTAAAGTCACTTCGGAGTATCCCCAGGGTCATATTCTTTAGGGCACACTAGCAAAGCATTTTATGCCAAAATTGTGGAAAACTTCTTCTCGTGAACCATAAGTCCAAAAATATCGGTATGTAGGACCATGTTACATAACTTTTTTCAAGCTAAGAAGAGAAGGGATTGGTTAAGAGATGGCTGAGTTATTGATTAATCATGAACTCAGATTTTACATGTCCATTTAAATCCTTTGTAATCCACTTCACAATGGTCTATCAACTCCAAACATTGTACGGTCAACAAATACATTACCATGATGAACCATGTTAAGTTTGGTATTGATATCTTAAAAATAAGGAAACTATTAACAATTCACTTTTTTGACTTGTAACGCAAATTCTTAAAATAATCATAAAAAATCGTCTTCCAATGGACTTAGTCAGATTCACTCAAAATTTGGTCTTTGAACTCATCACAATAATCCCTAAAGAGTTTGATAATATAACGTTATTGCAGTCAAAGATGGCCACACTATACTAGTAGATCAGGGGTCTCCAACCTTTTCTAGCATGAGAGCTACATACTTTTTTTTTCTTCTAGTTTTCAGATAAGCACATTCTTCTCTCCTCTGCAACACTTCCCCGGGTCTTTAGTGCATTACTTTCTCATTCATGCTATGTATAATAATGGTTAATAAACAACTCTTAGGGGGGCCCTATTAAGTCTCTGATTTTGTTTTCTCCCAAATTCTGTTTTCTGCTTTTATTTTTCTGTCCCAAATTTTTTTTTTCACACTCAGATTTACAATTGTTAATAGAGAAACAACGGAATTGGATGTTCTGAGTCCATGTTGATGCTTAAATCACATCAGAATAAAAACATTTTTAGGTCTTGAAGATATAAATAACAAATGTAGATTTTTGTTGTGTGTAATTCCCCTTAAATTGTGCATCTGGCCCTTTTAAAAAAATTTTTTTATTGCGCATCTGGCCGGTTTTATTTCTGCATCTAGCGAGTAGGCTTGGGAGGTATCCAGTTTTCATACCAACCTTGTGCCATACCGGGATATTTGGTAATACCGGCACTGAGCACAAGGGGTGCTTATTGTATTTAGAAGATTACCAATGCTAACAAGTTCATGTCAAATCCCATAGAGAATGCTAACTAAATGCTAATGAGCGCATTGCAAACGTTTTATACTATCTCTGACCTAATGAATTTGCAGTACAGACGTGCCAGCTCAAAGGTATACAAGTAACTCAAAAATGCTTTTTACAGTTTGCTGCACACACAATATACATATTAGACTGCAAGGCTCTTGATCCTGGAGGGGATTCTCTGCTGTTACCAAGTGAAACTTGATTTTGGAAGAAGCTAACCACTTTAGCTAAATTAGCAAACCAAATGCACAACCTTTTTGCATTTTTTTTTGGACAGTTAACTTAATAGTTGTAAGATATCTAGCTGATAAACATTTGGTTGTGAATTCCACACTGTTTCTAGATCACCTGTCTGCACAACAGTGAGTGACTTAAAAGGCTCCAGTGTCTCGTTTTTGTGTGCTTGTAAACAAACACCACGTGACTGGAGACTACAAGTCAGGTTCAAAATGAAAAATTGTGGCAGGTGAAATTAAGTATGCACTCTATCTCCTAACTTATTGCACAAGGTGACTGCAGATATTTACTTAAATGTAGCTACAAATATTCACATTCATAGAAACTTTAAAAAAAAAATTCAATGGTATTGAGGATATTTAAAAACTATCCCGTGCCTATTTTGAAATACCCCGGTATACTACCCAAGCCTACTATCGAGTGACAAATGTGGAGTCTAATGTGCCAGTCTAGCGACGGTTCTGTACTGCTGCTGCTCATTTCATGGCAAAGTTTGCAAGTAACAAATAATATATACAAATTATATACTTACTCATGATATACAGTTGAAGTTGGAAGTTTATAAACACTTAGGTTGGACCCATTAACTAACTCGTTTTTCAACCACTCCACAAATTTCTTGTTAACTTATTACGGATCATTGGGACGCTAGCGTCCCATCTCGACAACATCCGGGGAAATTGCAGAGCGCGAAATTCAAATTACAGAAATTGTAATATTAAACATTCATGAAAATACAAGTGTCATACATCATTTAAAAGCTTAACTTCTTGTTAATCCAGCCGCTCTGTCAGATTTCAAAAAGGCTTTATGGCGAAAGCACACCATGCGATTATCTGAGGACAGCGCCCCGCACACAAGCATTACATACATTTTCCAACCAAGCAGAGGCATCACAAAAGTCAGAAATGGCAATTAAAATAAATCACTTACCTTTTTGAAGATCTTCATCTGGTTGCAATCACAAGGGTCCCAGCTACATAACAAATGGTCCTTTTGTTTGATAAAGTCCTTCTTTATATCCCAAAAAAGTAAGTTTCATTGGCGTACTTGACTCAGTAATCCACCGGTTTCCCTCGTTCAAAAGCATACAAATGAATCCCGTAAGTTACCAATAAACTTCTTCCAAACATATCAAACAACGTTCCTAATCAATCCTCAGGTACCCTAATATGTAAATAAACGATACAATTTAAGACGGAGAATACCGGAGACCATTACCGGAGATAAATAACAAAGTGCACGCCCTCACCGTAATGCGCAACAAACACTACAGCCAAAATGTGAGCCACTTAGAAAAACTACAAATTCTAGCTAATTTTTCAAGAAACAAGCCTGAAACTCTTTCTAAAGACTGACATCTAGTGGAAGCCCTAGGAACTGCAATCTGGGAGGTCTTCCTTTTATATTCCCATTCCCAACCATTATAATCAGTGGTGAGCTGGGGGGAAAAAAACAATCTGGATGGATTGTCCTGGGGTTTTTGCCTGCCATATCAGTTCTGTTATACTCACAGACATTATTTTAACAGTTTTTGGAAACTTTAGAGTGTTTTCTATCCATATGCATATCCTAGCTTCTGGGCCTGAGTAACAGGCAGTTTACTTTGGGCACCTCATTCATCCAAACTTCCGAATACTGCCCCCTAGCTCGAAGAAGTTAACAAACTAGTTTTGGCAAGTCGGTTAAGACATTATTTTGTGCGCACACATTTTATTTCCAACAATTGTTTACAGACAGATTATTTCACTTATAGTTCAATGTATCACAATTCTAGTGGGTCAGATGTTTACATACGCAAAGTTGACTGTGCCTTTTAACAGATTTGGAAAATTCCAGAAAATTATGTCATGGCTTTAGAAGCTTCTGATAGGCTAATTTACATAATTTTAGTCAATTGGAGGTGTACCTGTGGATGTATTTCAAGGCCTACCTTCAAAGTCATTGCCTCTTTGCTTGACATCATGGAAAAATCAAAAGAAATCAGCCAAGACCACAGAAAATAAATTGTAGATCTCCACAAGTCTGGTTCATCCTTGCGAGCAATTTCCAAATGCCTGAAGGTACCACGTTCATCTGTACAAACAATATTACACAAGTATAAACACCATGGGACCACGCAGCCGGCATACCGCTCAGGAGGGTGACGCGTTCTGTCTACTAGAGATGAACGTACTTTGGTGCAAAAAGTGCAAATCAATCCCAGAACAACAGCAAAGGACCTTGTGAAGATGCTGGAGGAAATGGGTACAAAGGTATCTATATCCACAGTAAAATGAGTCCTATATTGACATAACCTGAAAGGCCGCTCAGCAAGGAAGAAGCCACTGCTCCAAAACGTCATAAAAAAGCCAGACTACGGTTTGCAACTGCACATGTGGACAAAGATCGTACTTTTTGGAGAAATGTCCTCTGGTCTGATGAAACAAAAATAGAACTGTTTGGCCATAATGACCATCGTTATGTTTTGAGGAAAAAGGGTGAGGCTTGCAAGCCGAAGAACACCATCCCAACCGTGAAGCACAGGGGTAGCAGCATCATGTTGTGGTGGTGCATTGCTGCAGGAGGGACTGGTGCACTTCACAAAATAGATGGCATCATGAGGCAGGAAAATTATGTGGATAGATTGAAGCAACATCTCAAGACATCAGTCAGGAAGTTAAAGCTTGGTCACAAATGGGTCTTCCAAATGGACAATGACCCCAAGCATACTTCCAAAGTTGTGGCAAAATGGCTTAAGGACAACAAAGTCAAGGTATTGGAGTGGCCATCACAAAGCCCTGACCTCAATCCTATAGAAAATGTGTGGGGCACAACTGAAAAATGTGTGCGCGAGCAAGAAGGCCTAGAAACCTGACTCAGTTACTCCAGCTCTGTCAGGAGGAGTGGGCCAAAATTCACCCAACTTATTGTGGGAAGCTTGTGGAAGGCTACCCAAAACGTTTGACCCAAGTTAAACAATTTAAAGGCAATGCTACCAAATACTAATTGAGTGTATAACTTCTGACCCACTGGGAATGTGATGAAAGAAATAAAAGCTGAAATAAATCATTCTCTCTACTATTATTCTGTCATTTCACATATTTAAAATAAGGTGGTGATCCTAAGACAGGGAGTTTTTACTAGGATTAAATGTCAGGAATTGTGAAAAATTGAGTTTTTAAATGTATTTGGCTAAGGTATTTGGAAACTTCTGACTTCAACTGTACTTCTACCAGGTAAGCTTACTTTGCAGTTAACATTATAATTGAGAAGGTTTTGGGGAAAGTATTTCTGTCAAACCACAAGATGGTGATTCACAGCTGTGATGGCTGCCAAAGGTGCTTCCACCAAGTATTAACTCCGGGGTGTGAAGACAATCCAAAAAACAACAACTTTCTTTGTATAGCTTTTTCATTACAAGTAACTATGTGCTTCACATCATAAAATAAAAGTACTGATGAAGAAACAAAGACCGGAGGGAGGAGAATGAAAAAAGATAGTTGAAAACATACATTAAAAGCGTCTTTATAGAAGTATTCAGCAGGGTTTTAAAAACAGCCTCTGAATCTGCAAGCCTGATTCTAGGGGCCCTAAGGGCATTTGCCATGTCTCCTTTCATTTTCAACCTAGACTTTGGCAATGGTCAACAGTGTCCTGCCAGAGGATCTCGGGCTGCGTCCTGGCTCGTAGGCTGCGTCAGGCTGCGCCCTGCACTTTTTTTTCTTTTGTTATTTGGAAAATGTCATTTTTAAATAATTTTCTTTCACTTTGAAAATGTGTAGTAGAATGTAGATCTGTATGAAAAAAAATCCCAATTTTATATACACAGTACCAGTCAAAAGTTTGGACACACCTACTCATTCAAGGGTTTTTCTTTATTTTTACTATTTTCTACATTATAGAATAATAGTGAAGACCTCAACACTATGAAATAACACGTATGGAGAAAAAATTGTTAAACAAATCTAAATATATTTAAGATTCCTCAAAGTAGCTACCCTTTGCTGTGATGACAGCTTTGCACGTTCTTGGCATTCTCTCAACCAGCTTTACCTGGAATGCTTTTCCAACAGTCTTGAACTAGTTCCCACACATGCTGAGCACTTGTTACCTGCTTTTCATTCACTCCGCAGTCTAACTCATCCCAAACCTTTTCAAATGGCTTCCGGTTGGGTGATTGTGGAGGCCAGGTCATCTGATGGAGCACTCCATCACTCTCCTTCTTGGTCAAATGGCCCTTCTAATGGCCTACCCCGGCCAAACCCGGACGACGCTGGGGCAATTGTGTGCCGCCCTATGGGACTCCCAATCACGGCCAAATGTGATGCAGCCTGGATTCGAACTAGGGACTGCATTGATGCTTCTTGCACTGAGATGCAGTGCCTTAGACGGCTGCGCCACTCGGGAGCCATATCCTGATTATGGGTCAGATGTATAGAGACAATTTTGAGAATGGGAAGCAGGTACAATGGCAGGTAGTCTGTATCCCACATGCTGGATATCCTATGTGGTGTATTAACACAACAATAAAAGCAGTAGTGGAGTGGTCTGATAGAGGAGATGCGGTGTGTGGTGGGTATCTCCTCAGGGTTGTATTCATTAAGGCAGAACGTAGCAAAACGTTTTGCTATGGAAAAGTAAAATGTGCGTTTATTATCGGCCTAATGAACCCCCCACTGACTGTGAATGATTCCCCTCGCTCTCTGTGTTTAGGATCAGAAGAGTGTATGGTGGTGGAGAAAGAGGGGAGCGGAATGAAAAGCTCAGCATTTTAAGTGTTTACCGTTTGTACCAAGTGGGCAGATTTTTATCTGCCACGGCAGTGCCGGATCCAGAGAGGGGGAATAACGCTATTGAATGCTCAGCCGAATGCACGACAATAGCACTGCTGTGCAAACAATGTGGCCCCACGGCTAGGGCAGTGGACTCACAGGACACAGCTGCCAAGGGCTAGGTCTAACCTGAACTCCTCTGTTGCTCGCACACTGTATGTCACTCCGTTACTTGCCTACACCCTGTCATTCCCTCACTTGATGATTTACTCACTCGCCTACGATAAAAAGCTTTCATGATAAAAATGATCTACTAGAATGTCTCTGATTCTAAGGTCACTAGTATCGACACAGGCTCCGTATTGGAACAGTCTCTCCATCAATGTACCAGGAAGTGGGCCAGAATAAGCTCACTAAATCAGCTCTGTAGTCTGGCCCAAAATATATACCAAATGGCCCTAAACTTTATAGGCAGAAATCCATACGGAGCGAACTCCTCAATGCCCTTCTCTTCTCCAACTCGCTAGGAACTTTGATTCAGATCAGATGAATGTAGCCTTTATAGCACCTATTGAGTAGAATATGATGAACTGATTCTACTGGGGCACCAGAGTGGCACAGTGGTCTAAGGCACTGCATACAGTTGAAGTCGGAAGTTTACATACACTTAGGTTGGAGCCATTAAAACTCATTTTTCAACCACTCCACACATTTCTTGTTAACAAACTATAGTTTTGGCAAGTCGGTTAGGACATCTACTTTGCATGACACAAGTCATTTTTCCAACAATTGTTTACAGACAGATTATTTCACTTATAATTCACTGCAACACAATTCCAGTGGGTCAGAAGTTTACATACACTAAATTGACTGTGCCTTTAAACAGCTTGGAAAATTCCAGAAAATGATGTCATGGCTTTAGAAGCTTTTGATAGGCTAATTTACATAATTTGATTCAATTGGAGATGTACCTGTGGATGTACTTCAACGCCTACCTTTACACTTAGTGCCTCATTGCTTGACATCATGGGAAAATCAAAAGAAATCAGCCTAGACCTCAGAAAAAAATTGCAGACCTCCACAAGTCTGGTTCATCCTTGGGAGCAATTTCCAAATGCCTGAAGGTACCACGTTCATCTGTACAAACAATATTACGCAAGTATAAACACCATGGGACCACGCAGCCGTCATACCATTCAGGAAGGAGACACGTTCTGTCTCCTAGAGATGAACGTACTTTGGTGCGACAAGTGCAAATCAATCCCAGAACAACAGCAAAGGACCCTGGAAAGATGCTGGATTAAACGGGTACAAAATATCTATATCCACAGTAAAACGAGTTCTATATCCAACCAAACTTGAAAGGCCGCTCAGCAAGGAAGAAGCCACTGCTCCAAAACCGCCATAAAAAAGCCAGACTACGGTTTGCAACTGCACATGGGGACAAAGATCGTACTTTTTGGAAGAATTTCCTCTGGTCTGATGAAACAAAAAAAAGAACTGTTTGGCCATAATGACCATCGTTATGTTTGGAGAAAAAAGGGGGAGGCTTGCAAACCAAGGAACACCATCCCAACCTTGAAGCACGCGGGTTGCAGCATGTTGTGGGGGAGCTTTGCTGCAGGAGGGACTAGTGCACTTCACAAAATAGGTGGCATCATGAGGCAGGAAAATTATGTGGATATATTGAAGCAACATCTCAAGACATCAGTCAGGAAGTTAAAACTTGGTCGCAAATGGGTCTTCCAAATGGACAATGACCCCAAGCATACTTCCAAAGTTGTGGCAAAATGGCCTAAGGACAACAAAGTCAAGGTATTGGAGTGGCCATCACAAAGCCCTGACCTCAATCCTACATAAAAGTTGTGGGCATAACTGAAAATGCGTGTGCGAGCAACGAGGCTTACAAACCTGACTCAGTTACACCAGCTCTGTCAGGAGGAATGGCCCAAAATTCACCCAACTTATTGTGGAAGGCTACCCGTAACGTTTGACCCAAGTTAAACAATTTAAAGGCAATGCTACCAAATACTAATTGAGTGTATGTAAACTTCTGACCCACTGGGAATTGTGATGAAAGAAATAAAAGCTGAAATGAATCATTCTCTACTATTATTCTGACAATTCACATTCTTAAAATAAAGTAGCGATCCTAACTGACCTAAGACACAGGGAATTGTTACTAGGATTAAATGTCAGGAGTTGTGAAAAACTGAGTTTAAAAGTATTTGTCTAAGGTGTATGTAAACTTCCGACTTCAACTGTATCTACATCCATCACTCCAGTATCCCTGCACATGTACATATGGTATTGGAACTGACTTTTTAAATATTTCTTGTACATAGTATGCTTACTTTATTGTATATTTCATATTTACTGTTCTTATTTCTCGTGTTTTTTTTTCTTCTAGTAATAGATTTTTATTGATTATTGTTGTGTTTTGAGTTTTCAAGAACTGCATGTCACTGTACTTGTGCATGTGACATTTAAACCGTGTAACTTGAAAAGAAGGAATGAAAATATTTAGGGTATTATATTATTTATTATTATTACTATAACCTGCCATTTTTAAGAAATCAATTGTGAAGCATTTGTGACATGCTACAGGCTGGAAAAAGCACTCAGAATACGCCAAGCACTCAGAATACCCCCCCCGGCTTAGACTCTTGTGGGTTAACTGATAATAAACTGTATTAGCCTATCGTAAACAAATACCTGCTTGCACTTTTTTCTGGCTGTGTATCCATCTACCGGGTTGTTATCCTTGTCCACAATGACTCAAATCCTTCTGAACCAAAATTGGAAATTTTACTATGGTGTTTTTCCTATTTCTCTGGTTAGGCCTACGTGAGACATTTTCGCGTGAGCCAGGCTAGCCAGGGAAAGTACACTTGGCAACTAGTTATCACGTGGGGGGATGATACATATATGTTTCAGCACCACACAAATAAAGGACAGTTCCCTGATCCACTGCATGTGTGGCTGGTAGCCTAGATGTCTGCCTCACCAGTCACAGAATGTAATTTGCAACACAACAAGCTTTTAAGTTTGTAAAATAATACAATTTATAATGATTTAAAGCGTTTCCGCCCCGCAATATAATTGTTCTTAACAGTGATCCGACCCACGGGTTGAAAGAATGTTTTCATTCCACACGCCAGCTGATTTTGTATATATATTTTTTTGCTGGTTAACCGCAGGGAACCCTGGGTACCCGATCCAATGCAGGACTCTAGTTCAGAGGGTGGTCACATGGCAGGTCAGCTAGCCAGGAGAACTGAATCAACTGATTCGTCACACATACTGCTAACTTCAAAATAGCCCACTCCAGAAATGAAACATCTTGAGTGTTTTTGAGGAAAGAGCACACTCACAAACCACAACATTCTTGGTACTAGTTTCATCTACTCTTGATTTTCTAGGTGTGTCCCTACTCTTGAAATCCTCTGCTATTTACATTCCTATCAGACCAACACAAGTCTGCGAGTTTCCCACGGTTTATGCTGTGTAATATCAGTCAGTATGGTCTATGATTGTCTTCTTTGACTTGGTTCTTTGACATTTAGTTGAAACCCTGCTCTCCCCTTATCAGGGTCACTGCTGAACTTACAATCATATCCATTTGTTGAATGTTTTTGTGCATCTGTGTGGATGATGAGTGTTCCTTATCCTCTCACAAGTCATCAAAATAAAATCGCTGTTATCTCCAAGCTAGTCTTAAATAACTTTCACAGTGTCCAATAGTAGTGATGGTTGTGCTGTACTTTGATAACCAACTGAGATAAGATGACTAACCTCTGACCCCTCTCTTCTCTTGCAGGACCGGAATCGGCCCTTTGATGCATTTAGCTTGCACTCTTTGGAGAATTCCTTAATGGATATGATAAGGACTGATCATGACAAAGGTAAACCACACCTTGCTGGTGGCCCACCAATGAGTATCGCTGATATTATATGGAGGAATCATTTTGCAGGTTAGGAATATTCATAAATCCACGCTTGTTTTTTTTCTTGTTTTTTGGCTTCATGGGAATCATCTTTTTATATAACTTTTATTGAAATGCTTTGTTGCTGCACTATTTGCCTTTATCACCAATACAATCTAGTTTTTTCGATCGTACATTTTATACGATAAATTAACCACTGGCCTAACCTGCAAAATCGGACACAATTTTCTTGCACTCTGTGTATGGTGTATGCTTTTTTTGATATTCCTTACAAGCTGCTTCTGCATTTTCTTCTGATTTTAATCAAATACTCATGATTACATTTTTGCTTCTGTTTCCCTGGTTAATATTGTGATCGGTCACATGTAAATAAATATTTATATTGATGGCACTTGTGTCATGGTATATTGCAATGTTTTGAGTGACCGTGTGTGATTGATTGTTCACGTGTGTGTGCTCCTTTGCGTGCCTTTTTGAAGGTGTGTCGGTTTGCGTGTGAACCATTTTGTTAATTACTACGTAATCATTGACAGACTTTTATTTGGTGCTGTTATGGCACAGTGAAGGTTTGTAGTCAGATTGTATTTGTTCCTGTTATTAAGTTGGGAGGAAGGATGTTGGAGAAAGTGAAATTGGTATGAACCCGAGCTAAAGTTACCCCTTATAGGCTTCTCTTCTGCCGGATGACCATTCCATTGAGTCAAACTCATTTGGGTCAAAGAAATGTGTTCAAATGTGTCTGTTGGATTGCTGGGAACATATGAGTAAAATGCAACTCTAAAGGCTGGCATAGAGATTCTTTGATACAAACACAAAGGTAGCTCTTGGTCTATCTTTATCTGAGCATAGAGAGTTCACTGTGAAAACCAACATGTTGTTTTGTGATGGAGAGACTCCCCAAATTCTTTGAACAACACATGTATGTCACAGACTCAGATTCCTTGAGATAAGTCTGTTAGTTCACATGCCTATTATGAAAACTGACTCCATTGCGTTCAGATCCCTGTTGGCCTATTGACCCCTGTCATGTTCAGTGTTGTTTTCTTAGCCTGCCAGACAATGGAAACGTTTGGGAGGTGTGGAGTTGGGGGGGTATTATGTGTAGTGGCCTGCTGCTTTCTTATGCATAGATTCGGTTTTTCAATATTGTGTCAGGAGAGGATTGTCTTATCACCGCAAAGGTCGTCCTGGGCAGGCTCGACTTTACTGGAACTAGGGGGAGGAGACAGACTTCTTCTGAGAATGTTCCCATGTGGGAGAGAGGAGGATGGTTCCACATTCCTGACTCGGCACTGTTTACTCCCCTTCCTCATGTCAACAGCGTGTGGCCGCCTTCAGAGAGGCGTGCTGCCACTTGGCCTGTCACAGAGCAGGTCTTCCCTGTTGGTGTCCTCCTTCCTTCCCTCCCTCGGCTCCACTGGCTTTGGCTGCCCTAATACAGCAAGGCACAGGACAGCCATCTATTTGTGCTGTCTTGCCAACGGTTATTGACAATGGCCATTGACTCTGAACATAGGAGTTAGCAAGACAGCACAAACAGATCTGGGACCAGGCTAAGGGACAGCTACCAAGATCAGTCACTTGCACTCAGGAGTAAAAGTAAGTGTAGAAAATATGGTCCTGGCAGAAGAAATAGTGGGTGTACGCCATACCATTTTTAAAACTGAGACTCTCACAATAATTAACACAAAATAGCAAGAAAGCTGTAGGCTATTAGTCCATTATTTAACATTATCGCATGAAAAATGTGTGAATTGACTTAAAATCCAGTGATATACGCTCCAAATTGCGTTATGGTTAGAGGAGAACACTTACCTTTTGCCAAGGCGGAGATGAGTGGCAGAGACCGAGGCGCAGTATTGGACGCACCTATTCAGGCTACAAATGTAGGCCTAATGACAATCTCAGAATTTCAGTACAGTACATGTGTAGGTGTTTTATGACCGCTGTGTCTTTTAATTCATCATGGACAACTACAAATACCTAGGTGTCTGGTTAGACTGTAAACTCTCCTTCCAGACTCACATCAATCATCTCCAATCCAAAGTGAAATCTAGAATTGGCTTCCTATTTCGCAACAAAGCATCCTTCACTCATGCTGCCAAACATACCCTCGTAAAACTGACCATCCTACCAATCCTCGACTTCGGCGATGTCATTTACAAAATAGCCTCCAATACCCTACTCAACAAGCTGGATGCAGTCTATCACAGTGCCATCCGTTTTTGTCACCAAAGCCCCATATACAACCCACCACTGCGATCTGTATGCTCTCGTTGGCTGGCCTTCACTTCATAATCGTCGCCAAACACATTGGCTCCAGGTCATCTACAAGACCCTGCTAGGTAAAGTCCCCCCTTATCTCCGCTCACTGGTCACCATAGCAGCACCCACCTGTAGCACGCGCTCCAGCAGGTATATCTCTCTGGTCACCCCTAAAGCCAACTCCTCCTTTGGTCGTCTCTCCTTCCAGTTCTCTGCTGCCAACGACTGGAACGAACTACAAAAATCTCTGAAATTGGAAACACTTATCTCCCTCACTAGCTTTAAGCACCAGCTGTCAGAGCAGCTCACAGATCACTGCACCTGTACATAGCCCATCTATAATTTAGCCCAAACTACTACCTCTTCCCCTACTGTATTTATTTATTTTATTTATTTTGCTCCTTTGCACCATATTATTTATATTTGAACTTTGAACTTTCTTCAAACTACAAATCTACCATTCCAGTGTTTTTCTTGCTATACTTTATTTACTTTGCCACCATGGCATTTTTTTGCTTTTACCTCCCTTATCTCACTTCATTTGCTCACATTGTATATAGTCTTATTTTTTTTTTCTACTGTATTATTGACTGTATGTTGTTTACTCCATGTGTAACTCTGTGTTGTTGTATGTTGTCGAACTGCTTTGCTTTATCTTGGCCAGGTCGCAATTGTAAATGAGAACTTGTTCTCAACTTGCCTACCTGGTTAAATAAAGGTGAAAAAAATCAAATTGCGGCTGCACAGTGCACTGTTTGGATGCTGGAATTATTTTATGAGTGGATGACTGTTCAAGGGTAGCATGGGAAGTGATTGACAATCAGATGAAAGCCTCATGAATGTTTTGTGTTTATGCCAATGCCACATTAAAAGGTAATAGATGTTAAGTGGTATGACAAATCTTTACTAGGCCCGCAGTGATCATATGAAATGAATAGGGATTAGAGGTCGACCGATTATGATTTTTCAATGCCGATTATTGGAGGGCCAAAAAATCTGGTGCCGATTAATCGGCCGATTTGTTTTTATTATTATTTTATTTATTTTTTTGCCATTATTTTTTGCCAATTACAAGAATACTGAATGAACACTTATTTTAACTTAATATAATACATCAATAAAATAAATTTAGCCTCATAAATAATGAAACATGTTCAATTTGATTTAAATAATGCAAAAACAAAGTGTTGGATAAGAAAGTAAAAGTGCAATAAGTGCCATGTAAGAAAGCTAACGTTTAAGTTCCTTGCTCAGAACATGTGAACATATGAAAGCTGGTGGTTCCTTTTAACATGAGTCTTCAATATTCCCAGGTAAGAAGTTTTAGGTTGTAGTTATTATAGGAATATTTCTCTATACGATTTGTATTTCATATACCTTTGACTATTGGATGTTCTTATAGGCACTTTAGTATTGCCAGTGTAACAGTATAGCTTCCGTCCCTCTCCTCGCTCCTACCTGGGCTCGAACCAGGAACACATCGACAACAGCCATCCTCGAAGCAGCGTTACCCATGCAGAGCAAGGGGAACAACTACTCCAAGTCTCAGAGCGAGTGACGTTTGAAAAGCTATTAGCGCGCACCCCGCTAACTAGCTAGCCATTTCACATCGGTTACACCAGCCTAATCTTGGGAGTTCATAGGCTTGAAGTCATAAACAGTGCAATGCTTGAAGCATTGCGAAAAGCTGCTGGCAAAACGCACAAAAGTGCTGTTTGAATGAATGCTTACGAGCCTGCTGGTGCCTACCACCGCTCAGTCAGACTGCTCTATCAAATCATAGACTTAATTATAATATAATAAACACACAGAAATACGAGCCTTAGGTCATTAATATGGTAGAATCTGGAAACTATCACCTCGAAAACAAAACGTTTTTTCTTTCAGAGAAATACGGAACTGTTTTTATTTATTTTTTGCAATTCGTTCCAGTCATTGGCAGCAAAGAACTGGAAGGAAAGGCAGCCAAAGGAGGTGTTGACCAGTGAAATATACCTGCTGTAGCGCGTGCTACGGGTGGGTGTTACTATGGTGACCAGTGAGCTGAGATAAGGCGGGGCTTTACCTAGCACATACTTATAGATATAACCTGGAGCCAGTGGGTTTGGCAACGAATATGTAGCGAGGGCCATTTTAATTCATTTTGGAGTAGAATGTCCTTTTAAAAACTCACCAGAACTGAGCTTCTCAGTCCTTCCAAGGTTCTCGTTGACAAATTAATCGAACACACCACCCCACTAAACTTTCATGCTTGCAGTCACTAATTGTTCTTTCAAAGATATTTCTGTAATACCTAGCATTTTAATCCTGATTCAAATAACATTTTATTAGTCACATGCGCCAAATTCAACAGGTTACACCTTACAGTGAAATGCTTACTAACGAGCCCCTAACCAACAATGCAGTTTAAAAAAATACAGATAAGAGATAAAAGTAACAAGTAATTAAAGAGCAACAGTGAAATAACAATAGTGAGACTATATACAGGGTGGTACCAATACAGAGCCAATGTGTGGGGGCACTGGTTATTTGATGTAGTATGTACATGTAGGTAGAGTTATTAAAGTGACTATGCATAGATGACAACAGAGTGTAGCAGTGGTGTAAAGAGGGGATGTGGGGGGCACTGCAAATATTCTGGGTAGCCATTTGACTAGATATTCAGGAGTCTTATTTCTTGGAGGTAGAAGCTGTTTAGAAGCATCTTGGACCTAGACTTGGCGCTCCGGTACTGTTTGCCGTGCAGTTGCAGAGAGAACAGTCTATGACTAGGGTGGCTGGGGTCTTTGACAATTTTTAGGGCCTTCCTTTGACACCGCCTGGTATAGAGGTCCTGGATGGCGGGAAGCTTGGCCCCAGTGATGTACTGGGCCGTTCGCACTACCCTCTGTAGTGCCTTGCGGTCGGAGGCCGAGCAGTTGCCATACCAGGCAGTGATGCAACCAGCCAGGATGCTCTCGATGGTGCAGCTGTAGAACCTTTTTGAGGATCTGAGGACCCATGCCAAATATTTTCAGTCTCCTGAGGAAATAGGGAATAGGCTTTGTCGTGCCCTCTTCATGACTGTCTTGGTGTGCTTGGACCATGTTAGTTTGTTGATGTGGACACCAAGAAACTTGAAGCTCTCAACCTGCTCCACTGCAGCCCCACTTGATGAGAATGGGGGCGTGCTCGGTCCTCTTTTTCCTGTAGTCCACAATCATTTACTTTGTCTTGATCACTTTGAGGGAGAGGTTGTTGTCCTTGCACCACATGGCCAGGTCTCTGACCACCTCCTTATAGGCTGTCTCATCGTTGTCAGTGATCAGGCCTACCACTGTTGTGTCGTCGGCAAACTTAATGATGGTGTTGGAGTCGTGCCTGGCCGTGCAGTCCTGAGTGAACAGGGAGTACAGGAGGGGACTGAGCACGCACCCCTGAGGGGCCCCCGTGTTGAGGATCAGCGTGGCGGATGTGTTGTTAACTACCCTTATCACCTGGTGGCGGCCTGTCAGGAAGTGCAGGATCCAGTTGAAGAGGGAGGTGTTTAGTCCCAGGGTCCTTAGCTTATTGATGAGCTTTGAGGGCACTATGGTGTTGAACGCTGAGCTGTAGTCAGTGAATAGCATTCTCACATAGGTTTTCCCTTTGTCCAGGTGTGAAAGGGCAGTGTGGAGTGCAATGGAGATTGCATAATATGTGTAAGTCACTTGCCAGTTGGTCAGCGCATGCTCGGAGTACACGTCCTGGTAATCAGTCTGGCCCTGCGGACTTGAGAATTTTGACCTGTTTAAAGGTCTTACTCACATCGGCTGTGGAGAGCGTGATCACAGTCTTCCGGAACAGCTGGTGCTCTCATGCATGTTTCAGTGTTATTTGCCTCGAAGCGAGCATAGAAGTAGTTTAGCTCGTCTGGTAGGCTCATGCCACTGGGCAGCTCGGCTGTGTCTTTTCCCTTGTAGTCTGTAATGGTTTGCAAGCCCTGCCACATATGCCGAGCGTCAGAGCCGGTGTAGTACGATTCGATCTTAGTCCTGTTTGATGGTTCGTAAGAGGGCACAATGGGATTTCTAATAAGCTTCCGGGCTCCTTGAAAGCAGCAGCTCTAGCCTTCAGTTCCGTGCGAATGCTGCCTGTAATCCATTGCTTCTGGTTGTGGTATGTACGTACGGTCACTGTGGGGATGACGTCATCGATGCACTTATTGATGAAGCCAGTGACTGATGTGGTCTACGGAGGAGTCCCGGAACATATTCAAGTCTGTGCTAGAAAAACAGTCCTGTAGCTTAGCATCTGCTTTATCTGACCACTTTTTTTTATTGATCTAGTCACTGGTGCTTCCTGCTTAAATTGTTGCTTGTAAAACAGGAATCAGGAGGATAGAATTATGGTCAGATTTGCCAAATGGAGGGCGAGGGAGAGCTTTGTATTCGTCTCTGTGTGTGGAGTACAGGTGGTCCAGAGTTCTTTTTCCTAAGGTTGCACATTTAACATGCTGATAGAAATTTGGGAAAACGGATTTAGGTTTCTCTGCATTAAAGTCCCCGGCTGTTAGGAGTGCCGCCTCTGGGTGAGCGTTTTCTTGTTTGCTTATGGCGGAATACAGCTCATTCAATGCTGTCTTGGTGCCAGCCTCTGACTGTGGCGAGTGTTGTTTGGGATTACGATCACATGCGTTGAGTGTGTGTGTGTGGAGGAGGAAAGTGTGTGAGGAGTGAGAGGGCATGCAGGGGGGTGTGTGATGATGAGAATGGGGGGGTTACACAAGGGGAGGGAATGTGAACCACCCTCTGTCTGGCGGTGAGAAGGGCAAACCTCTATGGAGTTGACTCTGTGTTTGTAGAGGAGTCAGTCCAGAGACTCAATCCAGGGGGAGGGAAAGGGAGAGGAGCGGGAGCCACTGACTGCCACTCAATTCTTGTGATCCTCCCCAACTCCTGAATGCTGATTTAATCCGATTGGAATGGCATGCATGGGGAATTTACGCTCTGTTTTGAAAGGGAGCAGGCAGGTCTGGGATGGCCTGAATAAACAGGCCCGCTGAGCTCAAGTGTGGAGTGTAAGCGTCAGAGTTAGGCCTCCACCGCTCCATAGACTGACTAGCATATACTGCCACATGCAAATCAGATGCTCTATTCAAAGCATTCATGTCCACACACATCTGCTGCTCAGCTGTTCTGCCTCACATGGCCTTTCAAATGTTGCTCTACGCCTCGGCTACGAATAGACTCCATTGTCAATTTTTGTGCGTTTTAATCAACTTCAGCTTTTGAAAATTGCATTTTATGGGTTTAAAAGGTATTTAGTGATGTTTGAATTACCATACATTTCAGCAGTGCGTAGAAACACGTAGCCTAGTAATAACAAATAGGCCTGCCGTTTGTTTCGAAAAGGCTAAAGAGTTTAGCCATTATACGACTGACTTTCATAGAATAAAATAATAAACTCTTGATTGTGTGTGTGGGAGAGGGTCATTCTGGGTTATGTGTGTGGGGTGATGTGGACATTTGCATTGGTTGGATGGAGACTTAAGCAAGTGTGTAGGCTTATATGACAGATGGGGTCAGTTGCTGTGTAGGACTACATGCGAAAAGAATGGCATCTATGCTGTGGTTGATTAATGAAACTAGTCTTCAAACTGTAAATACACATCTCAACTAGTTTAAACTCTCCAGTCTCTCTAACTTGAGTACAGACCTATTGAGCAATGCTGTTTGTCTTAGTGTGTTTGTTGATAACAAATCAATCGATAATAAAATGGGCCGCAAGAGTAAGGTTTTATCGAGAGGGAAGCTAGAACTTCAGAGTAGTCAGATGGAGAAAGAGCAGTGAAGGCTGTTTCTTTTGGGTCAAAGAGATGTCACATAGCCTGACCCTGAGGTAAAAAGGTCACCCAGACCTTCAGGCTCTCTTGGCCAGGCTGATTGATAACCTGAACTGTACGTAGTCCAGCCAAATGTAGGCTAGCCTAACTCAAATATGCACCTATAATAATTTGCTCTATCACTGACGACAATAGAGGATGTCTCTGCACTATAAACAGTCTGCAATCATTGTTGGGCGATGAGATAACGTTCTTAGCTTTGTTGGAAGTGGTAAAGGTTAGACACACACGCACGCTCCAATAGCTTAGTTTAGCCTTTGTCCATCCAGCCTCTACTAGTACAGTAGTTGATGAGAGAATTTGTATTCTGTTGGCCTTTTGTTGAGGGTATTATGTTTTTTTTTTGTAGGGAAATAAGTCTCTTAACTCTCATTTCAAGAACATCTAGTGTAAATAAAGCTGTCATTTTCATCCTTTTGAGCTTTTCAGACAGTTGGAGCGTTGCATTTCATTGTCGGCAGCCTAAGTGTGAGACTCCGTCCTCTAGTGTGTTTTTGTCAGCAGGGTTAACACTTCCACACCTCCCCGTTGACTTGCCATTCCTCCGCATATCTGCTGCTTGGGCTTTTTCTAAAGGCAGTTGTTGAGGAGCTTTAATACATTATTTAATGTGGAACAGAGGGTAAAAAACGTGGCTACGGCAGAGTCAGGGAGAACTGCAGGTGTAAGGCAGTCGCTGATGAGCACCGCATGGAATCTAGAGGAAGGTTAACCCTTTAAGATCATAATATGCTGTACAACGCTTCTCTAAATGCAGCCCCATGAAAACCAGTCAATTTAGGCTAAACCAAACACACCTAGCCTTTCAACAACAAAAAAGGGCTGGTCTTAATATAAATCAGAGGTGGTTTGGAGAGATGAGGACACTAGTCTATTACTCTGACCAGTTCCCCAAGTAGTATGCAGCAGGTACCGTATGTACTCAAGCCAGTCCAGTGCTGTAAGTGTTTTTACTTTTTTTTTACTTGGTCCTGGGGATCGAAAGGGATGCACATTTTAGTTTTTGCCTTAGCACTACACCTGATTCAAAATCATCAAAGCTTGATGATGAGTTGATCAATTGAATTACATGTGTAGTGCTAAAGCAAAAAACTCCCCAGGACTAGGATTAAGAAATACTGCTCTAACCCAGGGGTATCAAATCTCATTTTGCCCCTGGGGCAGCATTCGGTCTTCAACGAGGTCCAGAGGGCTGCACTGAAAATGTGTTATAATTTCACGCCGTCAAAATTAGCAAAAAAAACCTGCCTTTTTGGAATTTCCGATGCTCCCTGACGGTGTAGCTTTAATTTCAGTGATTATTAATGAGCTGGACACAGTCAAGAAACTGAATGTCTGTAGGGCCATTATCATTTCTCTCTCTTTTTTTATATATATGTGTGTGTGTGTGTAATCTCCATAGACAAACATTAGCAGTAGAATGACCTTACTGAAGAGCTCAGTGACTTTCAACGTGTCACCGTCTTAGGATGCCACCTTTACAACAAGTCAGTTTGTCAAATTTCTGCCCTGCTGGAGCTGCCCCGGGCAACTGTAAGTGATGTTATTGTGAAGTGGAAACTTCTAGGAGCAACAACGGCTCAGCCATGAAGTGGTAGGCCACACAAGCTCACAGAATGGGACCGGCAAAAAACTAATCTGTCCTAGGTTGCAACGCTCACTACCAAGTTCCTAACTGCCTTTGGAAGCAATGTCAGCTGCACACAAGCCTAAGATCACCATGCGCGATGCCAAGTGTCGGCTGGAGTGGTGTAAAGCTTGCTGCCATTGGACTCGCATTCTCTGGAGTGATGAATCACGATTCACATTTTACATTTACATTTTAGTCATTTAGCAGATGCTCTTATCTAGAGTGACTTACAGTAGTGAATGCATACATTTCATTAAAAAAATTCCGTACTGGTCCCCCATGGGAATTGAACCCACATCCCTGGCGTTGCAAACACCATGTTCTACCAACTGAGCCACACCATCTGGCAGTCCGACAGACGAATCTGGGATTGGCGGATTGCCAGGATAACGTTACCTGCCCCAATGCGTAGTGCCAACTGCAAATTTTGGTGGAGGAGGAATAATAGTCTGGGGCTGTTTTTCATGGTTTGGGCTAGGCCCATTAGTTCCAGTGAAGGGAAATCTTAACACTACAGCATACAATAACATTCTAGATGATTCTGTGATTGCAACTTTGGCAACAGTTTGGGGAGGCCCTTTTCTGTTTCAGCATGACAATTCCCCCGTGCACAAAGCGAGGTCCATACAGAAATGGTTTGTTGAGATTGATGTGGAATAACTTGACTGGCCTGCACAGAGTCCTGACCTCAACCCCATCCAACATCTTCGGGATGAATTGAAACGCCGAATGCAATCGAGGCCTAACTGCCCAACATCAGTGCCCGACCTCACTAATGCTCTTGTGGCTGAATGGAAGCAAGTCCCTGCAGCAATCTTCCAGAATCTAGTGGAAAGCCTTCCCAGAAGATTTGGGGCTGTTATTGCAGCAAAAGATGGAGCAACTCCATATTAATGCCCATAATTTTGGAATCAGCAGGTGTCCACATACTTTTGGTCATGGTATTTTTAGATATATAATCTTTTTTTGGTTACTGCATGATTCCATATGTGTTATTTCGTAGTTTTGATGTAGAAAATAGTAAACAATTTAATAATATATACACTACCATTTAAGTTTGGGGTCACTTAGAAATATTTGTCCATTAAAATGGCATCAAATTGATCATTTTGTTGTAAATGATTATTGTAGCTGGAAACGGCAGATTTTTTTAAATGGAATATCTTCATAGGTGTACTGAGGTCCATTATCAGCAACCATCACTCCTGTGTTCCAATGGCACATTGTGTTAGCTAATCCAAGTTTATAATTTTAAAATGCTAATTGATCATTAGAAAACCCTTTTGCAATTATGTTACCACAACTGAAAACGGTTGTCCTGATTTTAAAGAAGCAATAAAACTGGCCTTTAGACTAGTTGAGTATCTGGAGCATCAGTATTTGTGGGTTCGATTACAGGCTCAAAATGGCCAGAAACAAAGAACTTTCTTCAGAAACTCGTCAGTCTATTCTTGTTCTGAGTACATTAGTGTGTCTAGTTTGAGAAATAGATGCCTCACAAGTCCTCAACTTGCAGCTTCATTAAGTAGTACCTGCAAACACCAGTCTCAACGTCAACAGTGAAGAGGCAACTCCGGGATGCTGGCCTTCTAGGCAGAGTTGCAAAGAAAAAGCCATATCTCAGACTGGCCAATAAGAAAAGAAGATTAAGATGGGCATAAGAACACAGACACTGGACAGTTGAGCTCTGCCTAGAGGCCAGCATCCCGGAGTCGCCTCTTCACTGTTGACGGTGAGACTGGTGTTTAACTCTGGGTCTTCACTTCCTGTGGCGGTCCTCATGAGAGCCAGTTTCATCATAGCGCTAGATTGATTTTGAGTCTGCACTTGAAGAAACTTTCAAATGTCTTAAAGTAATGATGGACTGTTGTTCTCTTTGCTTATTTGAGCTGTTCTTGCCATAATAAGGACTTGGTATTTTACCAAATAGGGTTATCTTCTGTATACCCCCCTACTTTGTCACAACACAACTGATTGGCTCAAACTCATTAAGAAGGAAAGAAATTCCACAAATTAACTTTTAACAAGGCATACCTGTTAATTGAAATGCATTCCAGGTGACTACCACATCAAGCTGGTTGAGAGAATGCCAAGAGTGTGCAAAGCTGTCAAGGCAAAGGGTGGCTATTTGAAGAATCTCAAATATAAACTATATTTTGATTTGTTTAACACTTTTTTTGTTTACTACATGATTCCATATGTGTTATTTCATAGTGTTGATGTCTTCACTATTATTCTACAATGTAGAAAATAGTAAAAATAAAGAAAAACCCTTGAATGAGTAGTATTCTAAAACTTTTGTCCGGTAGTGTATATTTAAGAAATATGGCCAATATACCACTGCTAAGGGCTGTTCTTATGTGTGACGCAACGTGGAGTGCTTGTAAACAGCCCTTAGCCGTGGTATATTGGCCATATACAACAAACCCTCGAGGTGCCTTATTGCTATTTTAAACTGGTTACCAACATAATTGGAGCATTCAAAAGTCAAACCAGTGGTATACATACCAGTCTGATATACCACGGCGTCAGCCAATCAGCATTCAGGGCTCAAACCACCGGATCCGTATGTTTGACACCCCTCTAACCAGTATTTCCCACATCATCCCTATGTTTTGTAATTGCAACAGTCTGCACTTCGTCAGAAGTCTGGGGACGAGGGACTTACTGACTTTGTTCTGAAGGAGGCGGATGAAATCCCACTGCCCACTGACTGATCACACACACAGTCTGAGAATAGCCCCAGGCCTCGCCCTGAGGTCATGCCACTGAATAGGGGACGCAGATGGCCCAGGGCTATTTTAGGGTTTACAGGAGCAACTGTCCACTCTGTCGCCACTAGAATGCCTGGGTGTTAGTTATTAGGCACGGAATGGAAGAAAACGCACTGCAACAGGGAGGGGACTACCTATACGCTTCCAATAAGAAGCCGTCATTTTACTTTTCTGTTGCACAACGCGTTGCTACGTAGTGCCCTAAAGAATACGACCCTGGTTTAGGTAGGACTACCATGGACCAAGGCTATTTAATAGGCAAAATGGAGGCTTTCCTCCCAGTGCAGCTAGAGTTGGAGGGCTGGATATATTTAGTGTTGGCTGTGTGACTTAACACTCGAGTAATGCTGTCAACATTGAGTGTGGCTCATGTCTATGTCTCGCCACAATTAATATAAAATACTTTTTTTTTTGAGTATGAGTTATGGATGTTATCTTCCATATCTTTTGACAGTTTCTGAACAAGAATGGGGCTATTTCCTCTGGCGGCTGACTATCTATAGAATATCCTTTTGAAATCCTTTTTGAAAAATGACACAACATGCTCACTCAGGCATGTCACAATACAGTGAAGCTGGCACACACACAGTAATATTTCTACACTCAAGATGGCCACACTGTACTCTCATTCAGTTGGAATTGGCAGTAGGAGAGAGCGAGGGTGACAATCAACTGTGTGTGTGAGATTTGTAAGACATTTTTTGGGGGGTGTTTTTTATCAATGTCAATCAAACAAGATATAGCAGTCATATGATTTGCACAGCAACAAAACATAAGCAAGAAGGGGGGATAGATACGTGTCCATGCGATATTGCCATATAAGCCCCTCTGTTCTCGTGCTGGATTATGAATCATTGAGAACCTTGAGGAAATCCACATCTGCTCTCATCTGTTGGATGCGGTAGCTGCACTGGCTTCTATCCACTCCCCCTCTCTCGTTTTCACCCAAATCTCACTACAAGTTTCACTGATGTTTCCAGCTTAGGAGGAGGACTGGGTCGTATTCATTAAGCACCAAATGGAAGAACACAAACTGAAACAGAAAGGGACTATACTTGAAGTTGTCCAATAAGAAACATTTTAGTCATTTACCAGAAGCTCTTATCCTGAGCAACTTACAGGAGCAATTAGGGTTAAGAGCCTTAGATTTTTCACTGAGTCGGCTTGGGGATTCGAACCAGCAACCCTTTGGTTAATGACCCAATTATCTTAAACGCTAGGCTACCTGCTGCCCTTAGCTTCATTCTGCGTTAATGAATTTGACCCTGGTCTAAACTGTTGAAATGCTTTTATCTGTCTGCTGCGCCTTAGTTTTTAAACTTTTTTACAGCTCGTCTTGTTTGTGCCATTCCAGCTTACAACACAGCCGCTCCGTCTCTCACAGGTTTCTGTCTGTCTGTCTGTCTGTCTGTCTGTCTGTCTGTCTGTCTGTCTGTCTGTCTGTCTGTCTGTCTGTCTGTCTGTCTGTCTGTCTGTCTGTCTGTCTGTCTGTCTGTCTGTCTGTCTGTCTGTCTGTCTGTCTGTGTGCGTTCCATTCACCCTTGCTGTGTTAGCCTCTCCAGGAGGTTAAGTGCAGATTTTGAGCACTGTGATGAAACTTGTTGCCCTGTTGGAGCCAACTAGTTAGTTGCACATATTCTGTTGAGTAACTGATGTAGAAATATCTGCCATTTTAAAGGCAAGGATGACTTGCTGGACCGTCCTTTCATTCCGCGAACTCTTGAACCCTGTTTATCGTTTGTCCATGGTAGCATTTTGCTGCCCATATGTTTGAAAACCAGCCAGTAGTTTAGTGTTGAAGAAAGGAAGGACTGGAGAATTGAAAGTCTGTCACTGTGTGGTTGTTAATCAAATAAAATCACATTTTATTGGTCACATACACATGGTTAGCAGATGTTAATGCGAGTGTAGTGAAATGCTTGGGCTTCTAGTTCCGACCATGCAGTAATATCTAACAACTAATTAACAATTTCACAACTACCTTTTACACACAAGTGTAAAGGAATGAATAAGAATATGTACATATACATATATGGATGAGCGATGGCCGAACGGCATAGGCAAGATGCAGTGAGATAAGTAATGTAGGGTATGTGAACATTTTATATAAAGTGCCATTGTTTAAAGTGTCTAGTGATACATTTATTACATCCAATTTTTAATTATTAAAGTGGCTAGAGATTTGAGTCAGTATGTTGGCAGCAGCCACTCAATGTTAGTGATGGCTGTTTGACAGTCTGATGGCCTTGAGATAGAAGCTGTTTTTCAGTCTCTCGGTCCCCGCTTTGATGCACCTGTATTGACCTCGCCTTCTGGATGATAGCGGGGTGAACAGGCAGTGGCTCGGGTGGTTATTGTCCTTGATGATCTTTTTGGCCTTCCTGTGACATCGGGTGGTGTAGGTGTCCTGGAGGGCAGGTAGTTTGCCACCGGTGATGCGTTGTGCAGACCTCACTACCCTATGGAGAGCCTTACAGTTATGGGCGGAGCAGTTGCCATACCAGGCGGTGATACAGCCCGACAGGATGCTCTCGATTGTGCATCTGTAAAAGTTTGTGTTTTTGGTGACAAGCCAAATTTCTTCAGCCTCCTGCGGTTGAAGAGGCGCTGCTGTGCCTTCTTCACCACGCTGTCTGTGTGGGTGGACCATTTCAGTTTGTCCGTGATGTGTACGCCGAGGAACTTAAAACTTTCCACCTTCTCTACTACTGTCCCGTCGATGTGGATAGGGGGGTGCTCCCTCTGCTGTTTCCAAAAGTCCACAATCATCTCTTTTGTTTTGTTGACATTGAGTGTGAGGTTATTTTCCTGACACCACACTCCGAGGGCCCTCACCTCCTCCCTGTAGGCCATCTCGTCGTTGTTGGTAATCAAGCCTACCACTGTAGTGTCGTCTGCAAACTTGATGATTGAGTTGGAGGCGTTCATGGCCACGCAGCCATGGGTGAACAGGGAGTACAGGAGAGGGCTGAGAACGCACCCTTGTGGGTCCCCAGTGTTGAGGATCAGTGGGGTGGATATGTTTCCTACCCTCACAACCTGGGGGCGGCCCGTCAGGAAGTCCAGGACCCAGTTGCACAGGGCGGGGTCGAGACCCAGGGTCTCGAGCTTAATGACGAGTTTGGAGGGTACTATGGTGTTAAATGCTGAGCTGTAGTCGATGAACAGCATTCTTACATAGGTATAACTCTTGTCCAGATGGGTTAGGGCAGTGTGATTGCGATTGCGTCATCTGTGGACCTATTGGGACGGTAAGCAAATTGGAGTGGGTCTAGGGTGTCAGGTAGGGTGGAGGTGATATGATCCTTGACTAATCTCTCAAAGTATTTCATGATGACTGAAGTGAGTGCTACGGGGCGATAGTCGTTTAGCTCAGTTACCTTAACTTTCTTGGGAACAGGAACAATGGTGGCCCTCTTGAAGCATGTGGGCACAGCAGACTGGGATAGGGATTGATTGAATATGTCCGTAAACACACCAGCCAGCTGGTCTGCGCATGCTCTGAGGACTCGGCTAGGGATGCCGTCTGGGCCGGCAGCCATGAGAGGGTTTTACTCACGTTGGCTGCGGTGAAGGAGAGCCCACAAGTTTTGGTAGTGGTCTGTGTCAGTGGCACTGTTTTTTCCTCAAAGCGAGCAAAGATGTTGTTTAGTTTGTCTGGGAGCAAGACATCTGGGTCCGCGACGGGGCTGGTTTTTTTTTTGTAGTCCGTGATTGACTGTAGACCCTGCCACATACCTCTCGTGTCTGAGCCGTTAAATTGTGACTACTTTGTCTCTATACTGACGCTTAGCTTGTTTGATTGCCTTGCAGAGGGAATAGTTACACTGTTTGTATTCGGTCATGTTTCCGGTTGCCTTGCCCTGATTTAAAGCAGTGGTTCGCACTTTCAATTTTGTGCGAATACTGCCATCAATCCACTGTTTCTGGTTGGGGATTGATGCACTTGCTAATAAACTCGCTCACCGAATCAGCGTATACACCAATGTTGTTGTTCGACGCTATTTGGAACATATCCCAGTCCACGTGATTGGAGCATTCTTGAAGCGTGGAATCAGATTGGTCGGACCAGCGTTGAACAGACCTGAGAACGGGCGTTTCCTGTTTTAGTTTCTGTCTATAGGCTGGGAGCAATAAAATGGAGTCAAAGATAGATGCTCGTTTGTCTTTGGATACAGTGAGTCATAACTCAACTGTTAACTATGAAACAGTCTGCTAGAGTGATTCCTCACGAAACCAGGACAACGAAATACCATCATTTTGAGGATATTCACTATATTTTATCAATAGAATGGTCTTTTGGAGGAAGAATTGGTAACATATTTGACATTTTGTATCTCAAAGCATATATGAGAAATAATTAATCAAAGTTGGAATATTTATGACATTTGGGCCTTACCCAGGCCTCGAAGACTCAAATAAAGGTTCAATAAAAAACTGCAGTATGCATTTGTGTGTATGAAAGAGATCGAGCCAAAAGGAGAGAGGGGTACTTTTGACAGTACTACGGTCTTTACCAGGAAGTCCTTTCACTGGTTGGTGTGGAGGTGGAGGATGCCTGGGCATGTCCACAACACACGGACAGCCAGGCCTTGTGACGCTTTCCCATTATCGCTAGAGCAGAATGCATGCTCTGTCAAATTCTTTGCATTGGAGTGTCCATTGTTTGTGTGTGTGTAAGAGCTGTGACGCATGAGAGAGAGTATTGAATGACTGTTTTCCATAGCCTAGCCTACATCTTTTTGTTGTTCATCACACACGTTTGCCCTGGTTTGGTTTCTCAATGATACTCGTTTATTTTCTGTGGGTGTCTTTTTACCAGGTTATGTCGACAGTATAACGTACTTAAAATATAACATGTTGTATGCAACATCTTGTCACCTCGGAACATTTGCATTAAAAATTCTGTTTCATGTTAGCATTTCTATGTTTTGTGTTGTTGGTATGGAGCGTGATGAGTTGTGTTTGTGTATTAGACACTTATGTAGGCCTACATGCAGGTTATAACCTGTAATCTCTTGTTTTTCTACAGGAAGCATGGGTCTGAACTTTCACCACCCCGGAGCAGATCACATTATGCCATTGAACAGTGAGTAGTATTTCAGAACATTCAATAGGCTACGTTTCCCTTTGTAAATCCCTCTGTATGTTATTATGGATGTGTATATTTGTGCTTTAACTGTGGCGTTCAGTTTGACAGGCAAAGTGTTGCTTCTCTGTTATGGAAACTGTATGGAAACTAGCAATAGAAACCTATTCAGAAGTAGTGTCATCATGACACACCTATGCAGGATCCCTCAGGAAATGCCATAGGGTTGAGGCAGGGATCGCCACAGGGCCCATGCCCATACACAGCAGGGCACAGATGCCCACCCATGCTAATCCCACCTCGCACCCCAAATGTTAAACCCAGCATGGAGCTATCTCTCAGCGTGGAGCTGGGGGGAAACCACAGCGACGACCCCTGAATACCGGTTCTAAAAATATCCGACCTGTAACACTAAATTACCTCCCCCCCCCTTCCGTCTCTGAGAGAGAATTTATTTTCAAAATTCGTAAGTGTCACTTTTTCTCCCTCCGTCCAGTTTTTTTTTTCTTTCTCTTTTCCCTCCCAGTTAGACAGTGAGTTGGCAAAAGGCTCTTCCTTTCAGCGTTGTCAAGACTTCAGTGAGAGGAGAGCGGATTGGGGTGTCCATCGTGACTGGTGGTCCATCGTGACTGGTGGAGCTCGGCTCAAGACATCTGGGAGTGTTAGTCGAGCCTTGGGTCATGATCATTAGGCACCAAATGAGAGAGAACTGACTAAAACAGGGAGGGACTACATGGACTTGTCCAATAAGAAATGCAAATTTTTGTTTAAAATTGCAAAAGGTTTTTAAACGTTTTCGGTTGCGTGGCCTTAGGAACACGACCGTGGTTTCTCACTCGGCTGGTTGGGGATGCCAGCAGGGGAAGCAGTGAGAAAAGAGAGGAAATGATGATGAATGGAAAAGGAGAAGATATCCAACAAGGCTTATAGTAACTTGTTTTACTGCTGTCACAGCTTGACAACACTGTGCCGTCTGTTTTCTCTTTAACTTGTTATTTTCATCATCAGTCCTTTGGGAAACACATTTCAAATAGATGTTAAACTGCTGTTCTGGACGGTTTAACTTAAGCACAGATCTCAGCTCTGCACGGAGCTCTGGCAACTGTCAGAATTGACCCTGGCAGCTGTAGTCTCCAATGTCAACACTGCTTTAGATGTGAGGAAAGCTGGTTAACGTTAGTATACTCTTCGTCTCTCCATTGTCTCAGCTGTTTGAAGCCTTGTAGCCGAGAATCTGTCTGACACATTCTCTCATTTTAGTCTTTCCACTGATTTTGTGGCTGAGATGGAGGATGAACCGTAAGGCCTGCAACATGGATTTATAGTAGAAGTGTAAGGGCCGAGCAGATAATTTTTCATAACTGCTCGTCTCCGTACAACAGTGCTTTGAAGCTGTGCAGACATAACAAACATAACGCTCCTCAGGCCAGAAGATCTTCCCGTCATCCCTTCAAAAATCTCCTCTCTGACACTCACGTGTTAGTCTGTGCTTATTTCTGTTCCTCTCTCACTCTCATCCTCCTCGTCTTATTCTCCCTCACCACAGTGACTGACAGTTTCCCAACATTACTTACTAGTCTACACTAGATCAGTGGGTTCCACCCTTCTACCATTTTCCCCTTGTTGCTAGGCGCCTTTGTCTCTCCTAAGGCCCTGACGGTGGGAGAATAAAACGGTGAACGTTGGTCTGAACAACTGTGTTCTCGTGAGACGAGCCAGAGATTTAATGAAACCCAGTAAGAGAAAAGGTCTGGGTACAATGTCTCTGTCAAGAGCTGGAGGGAGGGGGGGGCAAAAGGGCACCAGCACAATGGAAGTCCCCATATTGGTTTTTAGGAGAAGACTGTGTTCTCTGTGACATTTGACTGTAAGAAGGTCTGTTTAGGGATGTATTATCAGAAGCCCCTCCGCACTGTCTACTGGCGTTAACGTTATAGACTCCATTTGCCTCTCGTAGGCCTTTTTCTCAGCCACAGCAAGGCTCCTATTCAGGCATGTTAGGAGCGTTCAAGGAAGGTTTTTAGAAATGTAACGTTTGAAAACGCACCCATACCAAACAACGCATTTGTTGTGGCCTTTCATGTAAGTCCTTTGCTACTGTGTTTCCTAAACTCTAGATAACACGTCAAAGGTTTGTTCTGAAAGCCCACGAACACCGCAACCAATGAAATGGATAGAAAGGGCACAAAGGCTTTTCTCTGTCTGCTGTACATTTTTGGCATGTTCACTAAATTGAAATCTGCCAGCCAACCCTATCACATGGTAGGGCAGTCATCCTCTAACAGTTTTTCTGTCTGGACTGTGAGACTCAGGCTGGCACTTCCATGGCTCCATCCACAGGGCAGCTGGGAGTGGAAATGTCCCACTGGATAGATTCTGTTTCACTAGTTCATGATAATGACATCTGTCTGTCTACGCACGTCGCTTTATCAACCACATTCATACATATTGACGCTGGGCAGAAATGAGAGTAAACGTGAGCTAGGTAGTAGTCCGTGTTTATTGCCTGATTTATAATCTGCATAATATGGTCCAGTCATTGCTCTGTTGTTGCAGGTGAATATATTTCTCAGTAGTAAGGCGAATTATAACATCGCTCATCCTACTCTAGTCTAGTCCAGGAGTAGCAGGTTTCCTGTGGGCTACTGCCAGCTAACCCATAATGAAGCCTTGTTTCCCTCCATCGCTGATGATTAGGTGTGGCCGTCTGTGGTTTCACTGTTGCCTTGGTGATGTTCTGCCTGGTTGTCTTCCCACAAAACCCATGTCTCTGTCCCTCTCCTTTCCATACTCTGTCTCTCTCTCCCTCGATCTCTCTCTCTGTCTCTCCTTCTCCCACTGTTCACAAGCAGCCAGGAGCTATGGCCGCAGAAGAGGTAACTTTTGGAATTTGACTGTGTTTCTGCTTGCCAAGTGAATAGGATGCACGAGCAAAATTGCTTGTCTGTCCGTACGGATGTGTCTCTTTCCAGGGCTGAGGGTTCTAGTGCGAAGTCACGTGATCTGCCTTCGTTTGTGCCGTGATTGGATGAAATCATTTTAATTTACACACTTTTTTTTTTGACATCATTGCATTTAATGACGTTGGGGTGAGGTGGATGATCACATTACAGTACATTCGGAAAGTATTCAGACACCTTGACTTTTTTCACTTTTTGTTACGTTATAGCCTTATTATAAATGGATTAAGAAAAATATACACACAGTACCCCATAATGACAAAGCAAAAACAGATTTTTATACATTTTAGCATATGTATAAAAAAATGTTTTTATCACAAGTATTCAGACATTTACTCAGTACTTTGTTGAAGCACCTTCGTCAGCAATTACAGCCTCCCTGTCAGGTTGGATGGGGAGCATCGCTGCACATCTATTTTCAGGTTTCTCCAGAGATGTTCGATCGGGTTCAAGTCCGGGCTCTGGCTGGGCCATTCAAGGACATTCAGAGACTTGTCCCGAAGCCACTCCTGCGTTGTCTTGGCTGTGTGATTAGGGTTGTTGTTGGAAGGTGAACCGTTGCCCCAGTCTGAGGTCCTGAGCGCTCTGAAGCAGGTTTTCATCAAGGATCTCTCTGTACTTTTCTCCGTTCATCTTTCCCTCGATCCTGACTTGTCTCCCAGTCCCTGCCACTGAAAAACATCCCCACAGCATGATTTTTCCACTACCATGCTCCACCGTAGGGATGGTGCCAGGTTTCCTCCAGACCTGATGAGAATCCTCCAGAGAATCTTGTTTCTCATGGTCTGAGAGGCCTTTAGGTGCCTTTTGCAAACTCCAAGTGAGCTGTCATGTGCCTTTTACTGAGTGGCTTCCATCTGGCCACTCTACCATAAAGGCCTGATTGGTGGAGTGCTGCAGAGATGGTTGTCTTTCTGGAAGGTTCTCCTATCTCCACAGTGGAACTCTGAAGCTCTGTCAGAGTGACCTCCATGACCAAGGCCCTTCTCCCCCGATTGCTCAGTGGTTCCAAGCTTCTTCCGTTTAAGAATGATGGAGGCCACTGTGTTCTTGCGGAATTTCAATGCTGCAGACATTTTTTTGTACCCTTCCCCAGATCTGTGTCTAGACACAATCCTGTCTCGGAGCTCTACGGACAGTTCCTTCAAACTCATGGCTTGGTTTTTGCTGTTACATGTACTGTCAACTGTGTGACTTTATATAGACAGGTGTGTGCCTTTCCAAATCATGTCCAATCAATTAAATTTACCACAGGTGGACTCCAATCACGTTGTAGAAACATCTCAAGGATGATCAATGGAAACAGGATGCACCTGAGTTCAATTTCGAGTCTCATAGCAAAGTGTCTGAATACTTATGTAATTAAGGCATTTTTTATTTTATACATTTGCCAGAAATTGTCATTATGGGGTATTGTGTGTAGATTGAGGATAAAAAAAAATAAAAAATGTAATCCATTTTAGAATGCGGCTGTAATCTGTAATCTAACAAAATGTGGGGAATGGGTCTGAATTCTTACTGAATGCATTGTACTTCCGAATTTTGTTTTGTTTTCTCTCTAGTATTCTGAGTCATTGTGCTAAGCCTGATTTTTATATGGTATAGGCATCTGTATTGGCTACTGCTTGTGTATTATTAATTAATTGACATGTATAGAACCAAGTCCATTTGGAGCTGTTTAAAAATACATATTTCTTTACAAGGTATAAAAACATTGAAGTACACTGACTCAGAAACTATTTATGTCCTGAATAGAAGGAATGGGTGCTGCGGACATGCTATTCTCTGATTTGGAGTGTTCAACTAATTCCTATTTTCTCACTGAGGAAAACCCTGGTAACATTTGAAACTTTGTTGTTTCACTGGTTGCATTTGTTGTATCTAAGAATTATAGGACTTGAGTCTGGCTGTTGGCAGTTCATTAGTCCACTTGTAGATGGCGCTTATGACTCAGCGATCAAATCGGACGCTTATTATCTTTGTCAGTCCTCCTGTATTTGTCTATACCCGTGTGCCTGTTAGCATGGGAAGTAAACATATATGTACAGTAGCCTACGCTTAACAGAGGCCTCTGACATTGTCTACCTCCAGATCTTAGATACATGCTGCTCCATTCAGTCAGTACACAGTCCTCTTTTTTCTCACCTGTAAGTGGTAATCTACTGCTGTGCCAAATGGTCCGCCGTCTTGCCTGCCATCCCTCCTGCATTCTCCACCCCTTGTTCCTATTGCCTGCAGGAGCAAGGGTCTATTTGGTGTAAGAAGGCTATGAAGGACTCCGTTTTTTTTTTTCTGGGTCAAAATGCGACGTAAATGGTAGGTGTGGCAGAGGTGCCGGATTGGCCGCATTGACAAAATGTTGCTGTTTTTTAAAGCTAATTTCCTACAATTCTACAAATGTTGCTATGGCTTATGCTATCTGAGTGACTCAAACATAACAAAATTGGTGAGAGCCCCATGATATGACAAAAATATTCCTGAATGCATCGTTATTGGAATTTTAGTGTCACTGACTCTACTTTGGTGATTGTTAGTTCTCAGCGGATCTTATTTAAAAATATATAGGTCAATTATATTTTCTACATACTCTACCTGGTTTAGTTGTTTAAGATTACACAGCAAAAAATGATTTAATGCCGAAGATTATTTTCAAAAACATAAATAACATTATTTGTTTACTTTTTGGACATAGGTGACCTGAAAAAAAAAAAACTGGTGTCTCACCCGAGGAGGCAGGCAGGCCCACAATGTTTGAAGAATGAAGCAGTATGATGGTGATTTGACCTTCCTCTGTAAGGAGACTGCTATTGTTACCAGTTATAATGACACCATCTCTCTCTCTCTCATATCCTCCCTGTCTTCTCTTCTGTTCTGTGCCTCTCTCTTCTCCCTGTTATCCTTGCTTGTTCTCTCTTTCCCTCTCAATTCCCCCTCTCTCGCTCCCCCCTCTCTCTTTCCAGGTCGCTCTTCACTCTTTCCCTTTGAGGACGGTTTCCTGGACGACGGGCACGGTGACCCCTCTCTGACCCCGGGGTTGAACTCGCCCACGCGCTGTCAGAACGAAGAGCGGATGGAGCGCTACTCCAGGAAGGTGTTTGTTGGAGGCCTGCCCCCTGACATAGATGAAGGTGCAGACAGATGGCAGTGGCACTAGCCTGTGTCCCAAATCTGTTTGTGTTGTCTTGCCATCTCCTATGGTCATTGTCAGTGTTTGCCGTGGCAACGACCATAGAAGTTGGCAAGACAGCACAACCAGGTCTTGGACCAGGCTAGCACCTTACTGTACATTCACTATATTTCCTCATAGAATGTCCATGAGCTGCATGGCACGTGATTAATACGTTTAGGGGTTTTGTGCAGGCTAGGATAGGGAGGAGGGATTTACAAGCCAGATGAGGGTCTACAGATGTATTTTGGTGGTCTGCTGGTTCAGTGGGCTAAATGGGTGACAGGTAGCCTAGCGGTTAAGAGCATTGGACCAGTAATCGAAACGTCACTGGTTCGAATCCCCGAACCGGCAAGGTGGACAAATCTGCCGTTCTGCCCTTGAGCAAGGCAGTTAACCCCTAAGAACAACTGCTCCCTGGACACCCGATGACGAGGATGTTGATTTAAGGCAGCACCTCTCTGATTCGGAGGGGTTAAATGAATGAAGTTTTGCAACTGACTAGGTATCCCCTTTCCCTTCCACCCTAAAGGGCTGGTTTCAGTCATGGAGCTGGTTCTCTGGGCCTGTGGACTGACTGGTAATGCTCTGTGGGTTTGTGGCAGTGAGCTGGCAGTCAGTCTGGCAGCAGATGTGATAGCGTGTTATCTCACAGAGTGTGAGTAGGGCCTGAGGGCATAGCAGGACAATGGGAATCTGGAATGGTGACACGGCTCAATGTGGCTCAGACGTGCACATGAGTAAACACGCGCACAGAACACAGAATACAAAACACGCAAAAAAAACACACAGAGAATTAGTGAACAATGCGTGCCCATGGCCTCTTGGAATATTCATGAGTTGCCACAATACAAGGGTTTAGTAGGGCTTCCGAGTGGCGCAGCGGTCTAAGGCACTGTGTCTCAGTGCAAGAGGCGTCACTACAGTCCCTGGTTTGAATCCAGGCTGTAATGCATTCGGCTGTGATTGGGAGTCCCATAGGGCGGCGCACAATTGGCCCAGCGTTGTCCGGGTTTGGCCAGAGTAGGTCATCATTGTAAATAGGTTCTTAACTGACTTGCCTAGTTAAATAAAACAAATGCATATAAAAATGCAGTAAACTGGAAAGCATTTGAAAAACGAGCATTTTGGTATTGTTGATAGCATACAGTGAGGGTAGACAACATTTTTGATGGCTTGCTTGATATGCAATTGCGCATCATGTGGACAAATATACAGAACAAAAATATAAGCGCAACATGCAACTATTTCAAAGATTTTACTGCGTTACAGTTCATATGAGCAAATCAGCCCGATTAAATAAATTCATTAGGCCCTAATCTGTGGATTTCATGACTAGGAATACAGATATGCGTCTGTTGGTCACATATACTTTAAAGTAAATGGGCCTCCGATTGGACCTTTGAATCTCGTCACAGTATTTCTGTGCATTTGAATTACCATCGATTTAAAATGGAATTGTGTTCGTTGGCCATAGGTTATGCCTGCCCATACCATAACCCCACCACCACTCTGTTGACAATGTTGACATCAGCAAACCGCTCGTCCACACCACGCCATAGACGTGGTCTGCGGTTGTGAGGCCGGTTGGACGTACTGCCACATTATCAACAACAAAAAAACATTGGAGGTGCCGTATGGTAGAGAAAGGTTTATTCAATTCTCTGCCAACAACTCCGGTGAACATTCCTGCAGTCAGCATGCCAATTGCACCCTCCCTCAACACTTGTGACATCTGTGGCACTGTGTTGTGTGACACCACTGCACATTTTAGAGTGGCCTTTTATTGTCCCCAGCACAAGGTGCATCTGTGTAATGATCATGCTGTTTAATCAGCTTGTTGATGTGCCACACCTGTCAGGTAGATGGATTCTCCTGGCAAAGGAGAAATGCTCACTAATAGGGATGTAAAGAAATTTGTGCACAAAATTTGAGCGAAATAAGCTTTTTGTGCGTGTGGAACATTTCTGGGATCTTTTATTTCAGCTCATGAAACATGCGACCAACACTTTAGATGTTGCATTTATATTTTTGTTCTGTGTAGTTTCCATGGGAAATTGCTCCATGACCATGGTCATTTTATTTACATTTGTTTTCTATAGATGAGATCACCAACAGCTTCCGTCGCTATGGACACCTGGTTGTGGATTGGCCCCACAAAGCCGAGAGCAAGTCCTACTTTCCACCTAAAGGTAAGAACAGTTTGTTAACACCGGTCTGTAAAATAACCTTATTCAAATAAGAAATATAGGAATGTTTGTGGAAGACCAACTTCTGACATAGGATTAACCAACGACATTAACCAATCAACAATTCCTTTACCAGTCCACAGTAACAGATGGTATTGGTCAGTCATTGTCTCAGAGAGATCATGCTGTACTGCTAAGGCATGGGTTGTGTGTGAAGGTTTACGATACCCAGAATTCAAGGATCACCCAGGTCTCGAGTTGAGGCGTCTATTTATTTATATGGCCCCCTGCTGCTATTTCAGGGATAGAAAAACAAACACACACACACACCCTCTGTGGTGTCTCACTACAGGCTCCTGAAGGGCCCAGAGCACTCAGACCAGAGGAGAAAGAGTTTTTCTGTCAATACTGGGAGAGTGCAAAGGCTTTCTCCTGCCCCTGGCCACCGGCCCTCTTGGGTTTCATTTGGACAGGTGACCATTGCAGAGAGGACCCTTCCTTCCAGGCCCCTGTACCTGTATCACGTCACTCCACCGCCCCTCCACACACACACACTTCAATGTGTCATTAAGGAAACTATTAAAGCAGAGGGTTGGAAATGTCTGACGTTCCTCAGGCATATGGTAATACGCTGCATCTGGGGAAGCTGTGAAAATTGCCTGTTTCTTCCCGCGCTCATTTTGGATTTTCCTTTTTGGGGGGGTGGAGTGTACACTTTATTTTCAATAGGCCTCAGCTCGGGGCTCTCCAGTATTCCTAAGCTCACGAGGGGAAAATGCAGCATCCTTTTAGGGGAATAAGTTAGGTTTGAAAGTCAGAGAATTCCTTGTAAGGGAGGGAGGGAAGACTTGGTAAGCCACAAGGAAAACACCTCCGCTTGTTGTAATTTCCCACGTTTGTTGGTGTTGTAATGTAGTGTTGGGCCACCTATGTTTTACCTCTTGGGGCTAGGGGGCAGTATTTTCACGGCCGGATGAAAAACGTACCCAATTTAAACTGGTTACTACTCTTGCCCAGGAAATAGAATATGCATATTATTAGTAGATTTGGATAGAAAACACTCTAAAGTTTCTAAAACTGTTTGAATGGTGTCTGTGAGTATAACAGAACTCATATGGCAGGCAAAAGCCTGAGAAGATTTCAACCAGGAAGTGTAAGGTCTGAGAACTGTAGTTCTACTTTTGAATCCCTAGAGAAACTACAAATACTTAGGGGTCACGTTGCACTTCCTAAGGCTTCCATTGGCTGTCAAAAGACCTCTGAAAGTTGTTTCATACGTATCCAGTAACCGGGCAGAATATAGGAGCTCAGTTACTGAGTGGACTGCTGGAGGACAAAGGGATTGGAAATGCGCGGTCATGTGAGCGCGCCTTTCCTTATTTTTCTTCTGAAATGAATACGCTATTGTCCGGTTGGAATATTATTGCTTTTCTACGAGAAAAATACCATAAAGATTGATTTTAAACAGCGTTTGACATGCTTCTAAGTACGGTAATGGAACATTTTGACTTTTCGTCTCTGGTTCCTCGCTCACGCGTTACCCTTTGGATAGTGCTCTGAACGCACGAACAAAATGGAGGTATTTGGACATAAATACGGATTATTTGGAACAAAAACAACATTTCTTGTGCAAGTAGCAGTCCTGGGAGTGCATTCTGACGAAGATCAGCAAAGGTAATACAATATTTCTAATACTAATTCTGAGTTTGTGCCCCGAACTTGGCGGGTGTCAAAATAGCTAGCCGTGATGGCTGAGCTATGTACTCAGAATATTGTAAAATGTGCTTTCCCCGAAAAGCTATTTTAAAATCTGACATAGCGATTGCATAAAGGAGTTCTGTATCTATAATTCTTAAAATAATGTATGTATTTTGTCAACGTTTATGATGAGTAATTTAGTAAATTCACCGGAAGTTTTTGGTGGGTATGGTAGCTAATTTGACACCCACCAAGTTTGGGGCAACCTAAACTCAGAATTACTATTAGAAAAATTGGATTACCTTTGCTGTTCTTCGTCAGAATGCACTCCCAGGACTTCTACTTCAACAACAAATGTTGTTTTGGTTCCAAATAATCCATAGTTATATCCAAATACCTCCGTTTTGTTTGTGCGTTCAGGTCACTATCCGAAGGGTGACGCGCGAGCGCATTTCGTGACAAAAAAAATCAAAATATTCCATTACCGTACTTAGAAGCATGTCAAACGCTGTTTAAAATCAATTTTTATGCTATTTTTCCTCATAAAATAGCGATAATATTCCAACCGGACAACGTTGTATTCATTCAGAGTTAAAGAAAAAAAATGTCGAGGTCTCATGAACGCGCATCTCCAGTCTCTCTGTCACCAGGCAGTCCACTGACAAACTCTGCTCCTGTTATCTGCCCGGAGACAGGAGACGCGTCAATCCGGTTTCTGAAGGCTTTAGAGAGCCAATGGAAGCCTTAGAAAGTGTCACGTAACAGCACAGATACTGTAATTCGATAGAGATGCGACAGAAGGACTACAAATTGTCAGACAGGCCACTTCCTGCTTGTAATTTTCTCAGGTTTTTGCCTGCCATATGAGTTCTGTTATACTCAGACACCATTCAGTTTTAGAAACTTTAGAGTGTTTTCTATCCAAATCTACTAATAATATGCATATTCTCATTTCTGGGCAAGAGTAGTAACCAGTTTAAATCGGGTACGTTTTTTACCCGGCCGTGAAAATACTGCCCCCTATCCCAGACAGGTTAATAGGGGGCCCTTCTTCCTTTTAAAACATGAATGCCATGTGAGAGCATCTGAAATCCCCTGTTTACACTGTCTTTGTAATTCTGCAGTTTGAACTCGGCACGTTAGCAATACTGAGTGAAAGAACTTGGACAGTCGCCCTAAAGGCCAAGTTCTTAGCTGGAGTGCGAGTGCACATCCTTACAACTGTGTGTATGTGTCTGCGCATGTGTGCGTATCCTATCCTTTCACAGGCTGTAATGGGTGTTTCTCAGATGTGGGATTCCCATCAAGCGGTCATCAATCTCTCCCCATATTAAAAATGGTTCCATGCTGACCTAATGGAACTTAGTAGTCACTTCTTTCAATCCTGTGTCACATTAAAATGAGCAGTTATGTGTCTCTGTGCAATTATGTAATAGTTTTTGGTTTGGGAGATTAGGATGAATCATGTTGTGGCTCCCAGGCCTGGGCAGGGTCCATCAAGGGTCTAAACTGGGATCAGTTGCAAGCCAGGGGCCAGACAGGCTGTTATCCCTGATGAACAGGCCTGAGGTCAGTTCACAGGGCCACTGCACGGTTCCTAAACTTCCTAGTACCTTTGTCCAATGGTGATCGTGTTGGGCTTAGGCAGGATGAGAGAATGGGGACTGTCTGTCTGCCTGCTGGCTGATGTCACCAACCGATGAGCTCACCATGACGGTGGTGCTGCTCACACCTGCTCAATGAGCCCTGGCCTATAGTCCCAGGCGTCACCATTGGAGACGAGCTCCAAACGCTGCTGAAGCTATTTCTGTCCGCTCCGTACGGAGGTAGAGCGGAACGCGGGAGGAAAGAAGGGGGCTCCTTTTGGGGTTTTTCGAGTGGCTGCTTTTAAGATAATGTGTCTGTGGCAGAGCCTGGATGCCGGGAGCTTATCTACGCTGTTGTTGGATGAGGCTGGCATAGGCTGGCACAATAGGACAGAGCACCCACCCCTGGCTAGGGGGGCAGATAGTCAGGCCACTCTGTAATGATGCCACTGAAGCTCCATTTGCAGTGCCCTCACCTCTAGGATGGGTTTAGCGATCTCTACTCATGGTACTGAGAAGATGTGTGGGGGGGATGATCGAGGATGCAATTGAGGGATTTCTCACAAATTGAGATGATTAGTGAAGCTTCATTTCACCTCCCCTGGTCTCGGCTGCCTGTGCTCTCGTCACGCTCCCATGCCTATTTGTTTTAGGAAAGCAGATGTTTGTCTCTCTCTTCCCCTCCCTACTCGCTCTCCTCCCTCCTTCCTCTCCACATGTAAGCTGCTGTCAGCGGGGCATTTATTTACTTTCAGTGACAGAGTTACAGCTCCCTGTGGGTTTGTCTGCTCTCTCTCCACCCATCTTCTCCTCCATATCTCTCCCTCTTTCTCTCATTAGATTATATAGGCCTACTTTCAGGGCAGCTTGGCTGTATGTCTCATGTCTGCTCTCTCTCTTCTCTTCCGCTCTTCTTCACCCCTCTTCTCCTCCATGTCCTCCCCCCTTCTTTCCTCCTTTTTGTTATGAGGACGTATAATATCAGCAGGGCAGCTCGGCTGTATGTTTCAGTCATAATCAACTGAGACAGCTTCCACACTAGAAAATAACAGATTTTTATGTCAAGATTTTGCTGATGAGCTTTGCCAGAGTCTGCTCTCCATCCTTCACAGATAGTACTCACTGATTTATTATCTACTAGTCCTGGGCCTGTATCCATAAAGGGTCGCAGAGTAGGTGCTACTCTAGGATCAGTTTTGCCTTTCAGATCATAATGAATAAGACCGCAGGGACCTGATCCTAGACCGGAACTCTTACTCTAAGATGCTTTATTAATACAGGCCAGGCCAGTCTGCAGGGGCGAGTTCTGCACCCCTCTCTTAGGGATGAAAATCTGGGAAGATTCACTAGTTCCTGAATCAGGAAACGTTAACCTTGATGAGGATGTCTGTACTTTGAAACGAGTCTCACAGCGAGTCTCATCATTTAAACTGTGATTGTAGGAAACTGACTGTCAAAAAATGACTGCTGTATTTTGAGGTAATGTTGATGTTGGCTATTGATTAGTGAAGTAAGTTGACTTGGAGAGCCACGGTGGATGCCCTGTGCTCCCAAGAGGAGTTAGTCAATTAAGTGGAAAATTGGTCATTGTTTGTACAGCGGAGTCTTGGAACTTTTTGAGTCAAGGTGTGAAATTGCAATGGCTTGTTTGTGAGGTCATGTGTTGGTGTTTGGCGAGTGCCTGGTGAGACAGTGTTGGCCGTCGGCGAGGGAAAGAGTCGCGCAGTCCTGGTCGTGTGTCATTTTGTTAGCCGTAGGACCGTGAGGTAACCGGACCTGTCGTTTATCTTTAAAAGGAATTCCTTACAGCCCCAAACTCTGCCTGGCCGTATGTTTTCCTTTCCCCCCTTGGCGCGGTCGGGAGCTCAGCAGTTAAGCTCTATAAATCTCAGGCACGAGCCACTGCAGTGCTCTCCTCTCCTTCTCTGGTTTAGTAAGCCTCTGCACTGCGGCTTGCCTGCCTGTCTGGCCCAAATTCCCCTTCCCCTGAAGTGTGCACACTTGCATACTTTCTCCCATGGATTTATTAAAAGACAAATGTACTCAACCTCTACGGGATCGGTGCCCCCCCCCCCCCCCCCATCTGCGGGATGGTTGAGCTAACGTAGGCTAATGTGATTAGCATGAGGTTGTAAGTAACAAACAAAAAATCCCAGAACATAGACATATCTGATATGGGCAGAAAGCTTAAGTTCTTGTTAATCTAACTGCTCTGTCCAATTTACAGTAGCTGTTACAGTGAAATAATACCATGCTATTGTTTGAGGAGAGTGCACAATTATGAACTTGAAAATATGTTAAACCAATTAGGGCAGTCTTGATACAACATTTGATCAGAAATACAGTGGTTCATTGGATTAGTCTTAAATTTTGCACATACACTGCTGTCATCTAGTGGTCAAAATTGAAATTGCGCCTGGGCTGGAATAATACATTGTCCTTTCTCTTGCATTTCAAAGATGATGGTACCAAAAAAACACGTTTTTTTTTGTATGATCTTTTACCAGATCTAATGTATTATATTCTCCGCAAACTTCAAAGTGTTTCCTTTCAAATAGTATCAAGAACATGCATATCCTTGCTTCAGGTCCTGCGCTACAGGCAGTTAGATTTGGGTCATTTTAGGCGAAAATTGAAAAAAAGGGTCCCATCCTTAACCAAATCTGTATTTTGGATGTACATGGCATGCGATAGAAGTGTCCAGACACTCTGTTTTTGCGATTTTGCTTGTTTTTATGAAACTTAACCCACCAGATATAGGCTTCCTCATGCTCGTTCTCCAGTTGCAGGGGCACAGATGAAGCATGAACAAAGGATTCAAACACTCCCAAATTAATAAGTTTAATCTCTCTTTGGGTGTTGTACACATGAAATTGTGTCATTCCTAACTTTATCAGCAACGTTATATTCCATTTTGTTGGACTTTTTCTAAAAACCAAGTGAAATCGCTAAAAAAGTGTCTGGACATGCCATTTATAACATTCCATTTACATCAAAAATACAGATTTGTTTGAAAAAAAGTTAACTTGTCCATTACCAATGGTGGAACCTCCCTCCAGACAATGTTTACACCAATCCTATGCTTTTAAATCCACAACAGGGAGAGTGTGTGACTGTGCGAGTTTGGATAAAAAAATATATACAGTTGTGGCCAAAAGTTTTGAGAATGACACAAATATTAATTTTCACAAAATCTGCTGCCTCAGTTTGTATGATGGCAATTTGCATATACTCCAGAATGTTATGAAGAGTGATCAGATGAATTGCAATTAATTGCAAAGTCCCTCTTTGCCATGCAAATTAACTGGATCCCCCAAAAAATATTTCCACTGCATTTCAGCCCTGCCACAAAAGGACCAGCTGACATCATGTCAGTGATTCTCTCGTTAACACAGGTGTGAGTGTTGACAAGGACAAGGCTGGAGATCACTCTGTCATGCTGATTGAGTTCGAATAACAGACTGGAAGCTTCAAAAGGAGGGTGGTGCTTGGAATCATTGTTCTTCCTCTGTCAATCATGGTTACCTGCAAGGAAACATGTGCCGTCATCATTGCTTTGCACAAAAAGGGCTTCACAGGCAAGGATACTGCTGCCTGTAAGATTGCACCTAAATCAACCATTTATCGGATCATCAAGAACTTCAAGGAGAGTGGTTCAAGGCTTCAGGGCACCCAAGAAAGTCCAGCTAGCGCCAGGACCGTCTCCTAAAGTTGATTCAGCTGCGGGATCGGGGCACCACCAGTACAGAGCTTGCTCAGGAATGGCAGCAGGCAGGTGTGAGTGCATCTGCACGCACAGTGAGGCGAAGACTTTTGGAGGATGGCCTGGTGTCAAGAAGGGCAGCAAAGAAGCCACTTCCCTCCAGGAAAAACATCAGGGACAGACTGAAACTCTGCAAAGGTACAGGGATTGGACTGCTGAGGACTGAGGTAAAGTCATTTTCTCTGATGAATCCCCTTTCCGATTGTTTGGGGCGTCTGGAAAAAAGCTTGTCCGGAGGAGACAAGGTGAGCGCTACCATCAGTCCTGTGTCATGCCAACAGTAAAGCATCCTGAGACCATTCATGTGTGGGGTTGCTTCTCAGCCAAGGGAGTGGGCTCACTCACAATTTTGCCTAAGAACACAGCCATGAATAAAGAATGGTACCAACACATCCTCCGAGAGCAACTTCTCCCGACCATCCAGGAACAGTTTGGTGATGAACAATGCCTTTTCCAGCATGATGGAGCACCTTGCCATAAGGCAAAAGTGATAACTAAGTGGCTCAGGGAACAAAACATCGATATTTTGGGTCCATGGCGAGGAAACTCCCCAGACCTTAATCCCATTGAGAACTTGTGGTCAATCCTCAAGAGGCTGATGGACAAAGAAAAACCCACAAATTCTGACAAACTCCAAGCATTGATTATGCAAGAATGGGCTGCCATCAGTCAGGATGTGGCCCAGTAGTTAATTGACAGTATGCCAGGGCAAATATTGACTCTTTGCATCAACTTCATGTAATTGTCAATAAAAGCCTTTGACACTTATGAAATGCTTGTAATTACACTTCAGTATTCCATAGTAACATCTGACAAAAATATCTAAAAACACTGAAGCAGCAAACTTTGTGGAAATTAATATTTGTGTCATTCTCAAAACTTTTGGCCACACTACGCTTCAAAAGTTTGGGGTCACATAGAAATGTACTTTTTTTGAAAGAAAAACACATTTTTTGTCCAATAAAATAACATCAAATTATTCAGAAATACAATGTAGACATTGTTAATGTTATAAATGACGATTGTAGCTGGAAACGTCAGATGTACTTTTTTTTATAATAATGGAATATTTACATACAGTTGAAGTCGGACGTTTACATACACCTTAGCCAAATACATTTAAACTCAGTTTTTCACAATTCCTGACATTTAATTCCCTGTCTTAGGTCAGTTAGGATGACCACTTTATTTTCAGAATGTGAAATGTCAGAATAATAGTAGAGAGAATGATTTATTTCAGCTTTTATTTCTTTCATCACATTCCCAGTGGGTCAGAAGTTTACATACTCTCAATTAGTATTTGGTAGCATTGCCTTTAAGTTGTTTAACTTGCGTTAAATGTTTTGGGAAGCCTTCCACAAGCTGAATTTTGGCCCATTCCTTCTGACAGAGCTGGTGTAACTGAGTCAGGTTTCTAGGCCATGTTGCTCGCACACACTTTTTCAGTTCTGCCCACAAATTTTCTATGGGCTTGAGGTCAGGGCTTTGTGATGGCCACTCCAATACCTTGACTTTGTTGTCCTTAAGCCATTTTGCCACAACTTTGGAAGTATGCTTGTGGTCATTGTACATTTGGAAGACTCATTTGCGACCAAGCTTTCACTTCCTGACTTGAGATGTTGCTTCAATATATCCACATACTTTTCCTCCCTCACGATGCCATCTATTTTGTGAAGTGCACCAGTCCCGCCTGCAGCAAAGCACCACCACAGCATGATGCTGCCACCCCCATGCTTCACAGTTTGGATGGTGTTCTTCGGCTTGCAAGCCTCCCCCTTTTTCCTCCAAACATAACGATGGTCATTATGGCCGAACATTTATTTTTTTGTTTCATCAGACCAGAGGACATCTTTGTCCCCATGTGCAGTTGCAATCCATAGTCTGGCTTTTTTATGGTGGTTTTGGAGCAGTGGCTTCTTCATTGCTGAGCGGCCTTTCAGGTAATGTCGATATAGGACTCGTTTTACTGTGGATATAGATACTTTTGCACCTGTTTCCTCCAGCATCTTCACAACGTCCTTTGCTGTTGTTCCGTGGATTGATTTGCACTTTTCGCACCAAAGTACGTTCATCTCCAGGAGACAGAACGCGTCTCCTTCCTGAGTGGTATGACTGCTGCGTGGTCCCATGGCGTTTATACTTGTGTACTATTGTTTGTACAGATGAACGTGGAACCTTCAGGCGTTTGGAAATTGCTCCCAAGGATGAACCAGACTTGTGGAGGTCTACAATATTTTTTTCTGAGATCTTGGCTGATTTCTTTTGATTTTCCCATGATGTCAAGCAAAGAGGCACTGAGTTTGAAGGTAGGCCTTGAAATACATCCACATGTATACCTCCAATTGACTCAAATGATGTCAATTACCCTATCAGAAGCTTCTAAAGTCATAACATCATTTTCTGGAATTTTTCAAGCTGTTTAAAGGCACAGTCAACTTAGTGTATGTAAACTTCTGACCCATTGGAATTGTGATACGTTGAATTCTAAGTGAAATAATCTGTCTGTAAACAATTGTTGGAAAAATTACATGTGTCATGCACAAAGTAGATGTCCTAACCGACTTGCCAAAACTATAGTTTGTTAGCAAGAAATTTGTGCAGTGGTTGAAACGAGTTTTAATGACTCCAACCTAAGTGTATGTAAACTTTCGACTTCAACTGTTGGCGTACAGAGGCCCATTATCAGCAACTAACACTCCTGTGTTCCAGTGGCACAATCTGTTAGCTAATCCAAGTTAATTATTTTAAAAGGCTAATTGATCATTAGAAAACCCTTTTGCAAATATGTTACCACAGCTGAAAATTGTTGTCCTGATTAAAGAAGCAATAAAACTGGCCTTCTTTAGACTAGTTGAGTATCTCGAGCATCAGCATTTGTGGGTTTGATTACAGGCTCAAATGGCCAGAAACAAAGCACTTTCTTCTGACACTCATCAGTCTATTCTTGTTATGAGAAATGATGGCTATTCCATGTGAGAAATTGCAAACAAACTGAAGATCTCGTACAACGCTGTGTACTACTCCCTTCACAGAACAGCGCAAACTGATTCTAACCAGAATTGGAAAGAGGAGTGGGAGGCCCCAGTGCACAACTGAGCAAGAGGACAAGTACATTAGAGTGTCTAGTTTGAGAAACCGACACCTCACAAGTCCTCAACTGGCAGCTTTGTTAAATAGTACCCGCAAAACACCAGTCTCAACGTCAACAATGAGGAGGCTGGCCTTCTAGGCAGAGTTGCAAAGAAAAAGCCATATCTCAGACTGGCCAATAAAAATAAAAGATTAAGATGGGCAAAAGAACACACATTGGACAGAGGAACTCTGCCTAGAAGGCCAGAATCCCGGAGTCTCCTCTTCACTGTTGACGTTGAGACCGGTGTTTTGTGGGTACTATTTAATGAATTGCATGAAATGAGTTATGAAAGTGAAAATCTTCTCGCTGCCCCAATGGCAAAATGTGTAGAATTGCTGTGGGGGGTGCAAATGTGGGTACGCAGGTTCACGAGCAACTGCGTCCCCACATGAGATTTTTTTGTGGCCCCCACCCCCATCAAAGTTGCCCATCCCTGCTCTAATTCTTGTAGCTATACATTCTTTGACACACGCACACCCCTACATTTACACGTAGACTCTATCTCGCTCACACACACTTTCATGGTCCACTGAATCTACTGAGTCGGGGTATTTTTCTTTCCTTTTCCCTCTCCCCATCTGTAGCAGCAGTCCCTTTGAGCAATGGAAAACTCGACAGTTGCGCACCCCTCTCTCTTCCTCGGCCATGCGTTCTGTGTTCCAGCATATTTAGATTTAAAAGCCGTAGCCCCTCAGTCAGCTGACACCATAAAAAAACACACACACACGGAGGCAGCCCCTCTGACAGTCTTCTGCGCCATACTGTATGTCCTGTCTACTTGTGGGCCCGGGCCTCCCTCCACCCTGCTGCCTGTTCTGCTGCTTCCCACGGCATGTCCCTGGTGCCTCCACGGTTCTGCTCACATGACCATGGCCCCCTAATTCAGCATATGTCAAATCATGTGCATTAGAGATGGCTATGTTTGCTGAATTTATGGCTCTGGTGGGTGCTAGCCTATTAGTAGTTGCCGCGAATGTCTTTATTGGCGAGTGTACCTTATTCCCCTGAATGGAATACCCCTGTGATACCTTGCCTACCGCAAATGTGACATTATTGTTTCGTTTACTTTTTATCATGATCTTTTGTTCACTCGGGTTACACAATATATATTATTTTCCTATGAACTGCTAATTCCTCTCTCTGTCTCTCTCTGTGTGTACCTCTCGCTCTCTCTCTTTGTGTACCTCTCGCTCTCGCTCTCTCGCTCTCTCTGTGTATCTCTCTCTCTCTGTGTACCTCTTTCTCTCTCTCGCTCTGTGTCTCTCTCGCCTCTCTCTCTCTCTCTCTCTCTCTCTCTCTCTCTCTCTCTCTCTCTCTCTCTGTGTGTGTCTGTATCTCTCTCTCTCTCTCGCTCTGTCTCTCGCCTCTCTCTCTCGCTCTCTCTGTGTATCTCTCTCTCTCTCTCTCTCTCTGTGTGTGTCTGTATCTCTCTCTCTCTCGCTCTGTCTCTCGCCTCTCTCTCTCGCTCTCTCTGTGTACCTCTTTCTCTCTCTCGCTCTGTGTCTCTCTCTCTCTCTCTCTCTCTCTCTCTCAACTGCTAATTCCTCTCTCTGTCTCTCTCTGTGTGTACCTCTCGCTCTCTCTCTCTTTGTGTACCTCTCGCTCTCTCTCTTTGTGTACCTCTCGCTCTCTCGCTCTCTCTGTGTATCTCTCTCTCTCTACCTCTTTCTCTCTCTCGCTCTGTGTCTCTCGCCTCTCTCTCTCTCTCTCTCTCTCTCTCTCTCTCTCTCTCTCTCTCTCTCTCTCTCTCTCTGTGTGTGTCTGTATCTCTCTCTCTCGCCTCTCTCTCTCGCTCTCTCTCTCTCTCTCTCTCGCTCTCTCTCGCTCTCTCTGTGTCTCTCTCGCTCTCGCTCTCTCTCGCTCTCTCTGTGTGTGTCTATATCTCTCTCTCTCGCTCTCTCTGTGTGTGTCTGTATCTCTCTCTCTCGCTCTGTGTCTCTCGCCTCTCTCTCTCGCTCTCTCTGTGTACCTCTTTCTCTCTCTCGCTCTCTCTGTGTACCTCTTTCTCTCTCTCGCTCTCTCTGTGTACCTCTTTCTCTCTCTCGCTCTGTGTGTCTCTCGCCTCTCTCTCGCTCTCTTTCTCTCTCTCTCTCTCGCTCTCTTTCTCTCTCTCTCTCTCTCTCTCTCTCTCTCTCTCTCTCTCTCTCTCTCTCTCTCTCTCTCTGCTGCAAAGCCAGACCTCATCATTCCACAGGAACAAATCTCTCTGTCCCCAAAATGTTCCGAACATATTTGGAAAGTATTAGGTTGATACAGTTTGTATGGTGTCCTATTTTAGTAGTGGAATGGAACAGACTTGCATTTTAGCGGCGTCAGCTTTCAGGCAGAAAGGTACTGGGTGTGCAGTCCTGTCTTCTGAAACCATGCTGAAGATGATCAGACTTCAAGTAAATCAGATTTAAGAGGAGATACTCTGAGAATATGAATAGACTCGTGAAAAGAACAGCATATTTTCACTTTCTTAGACTTACCTCTTGTCACTTTCCCTAAATGTAATCTATGGGGCCGTTAGAGACTGTCGTCGATGGTCCAGATTTGTTTCAAAAGACACTAACTTGAGCTGGTCACTGAACTGGTCACTCACAAATTCATAACTATATAGACAGTACACAATGTACTTACTGTGAATGGGGATTTTTTTTAAACACTTCCTCCTTCTCTTTCTTTTCTCCCAGGCTATGCCTTCCTGCTGTTCCAAGAGGAGACCTCTGTCCAGGCCCTGATTGATGCCTGCATTGAGGAAGATGGCAAGCTTTACCTGTGTGTCTCCAGCCCAACTATCAAGGACAAGCCAGTAAGTGAATGCTACAGTATTATACTGTGCTGTAATACCTTTTTCACACTACTGAGCCAAGCAGACCGGTACTATGCCATTCTGGTTACACATTCACCATAGTTGCTGGAACTGTGCTGGTAAGGAAAATAACAAAGGTTGTACGGGTCAGGTTGCCACAATCATGTGAAAAGGGTATGAGTGCGAATTCCTTGTCAGACACAGTCCTTCATGAATTATGTATCTCTCTTCTCCAGGTCCAGATCCGCCCCTGGAACCTAAGTGACAGTGACTTTGTGATGGACGGCTCCCAGCCTCTGGACCCCCGAAAAACCATCTTTGTGGGGGGCGTGCCCCGGCCTTTACGTGCAGGTAGGGGATTGGTCAAAGTGACTGTTGGATCAGTGGATAAGTTGGTGGGTTGTCTGTGTAAGGCTGACTAGCATAGACTGTAGCCGGCAGGCTGTAATCACGAATAAAGTTGTGCCTGTGAGAAAGCAATCCACTTTGTTTCCAGGCGGTGAGCCAACTGGTGGTCATGTAAAGTATTCACGCAAGGCCCATTAGGTGGTATGCTTGGGACAAACATCACTGACTGTCTGTCTGCTATGTGACCTATGCTAATTATAACAACAGTCCCAAGAATGTTACTGACTATTGGTGAAGAATGTTGTTCAAGTTGAATGTCGCATCGGGTTATCTCAACAAAAAATGAATTTCAACTTTTTTTCTCCTCCATTTTCATTTAGACAAACTATAAGCATGCAGCCATAACATTCTCTCGCTCTGTCTCCGTCTTTCTCTCGCTCTTTCTCGCAATCTCTTTCTCTCCATCTCTCTCTCTCTCCCTCTAGTGGAACTAGCTATGATCATGGACAGGCTGTATGGCGGCGTGTGCTACGCCGGCATCGACACTGACCCGGAGCTCAAGTACCCCAAGGGGGCGGGCCGCGTGGCCTTCTCCAATCAGCAGAGCTACATCGCTGCCATCAGCGCCCGATTCGTTCAGCTGCAGCACAATGACATTGACAAACGGGTTAGTGAGACCAATCACTGTATCCAAAATGTCTCTGTATCAATAGTGATTCAGGAGTTGCCCTAAACGCTGGATAACAGGGAGATATATTTAGCAGATGAATAATGACTGGGTTGTGTTCATTAGGGCACGCAGCAGAAAACATTTCGCAACAAGAAACAAAAAGGAGCGTTTCTCATTGGACCAGCACAGATAGTCCCTCCCTGTTTCAGTCGGGGTTTTTTTTTCTCCATTTGGTGCCGAATAAACATTACCCTAGTTTTACCTCCCTGTAGGCTTTCCTATGGTGTGCTGCTGTGGATCTGAACCATTTAACTCAAATTCAGTCTCTCTATACATAAGAGCTGTCATTATACGCTGGTTTCCAACCAACCGCTCAGCGAGCCTACAATACAGGGAGCCCCGGTTAGGTCTGTGGAACTGTGTAATCACCCTGACCTTTGGCTGCTGGAGGGCTAACAGAAGTCCCAGACGCAGGGAGGGTTTAATTATAGGACTTCCCTATACATGTATATTAACTTCAGCTCTGCTGCTGACAGGTTATTTTGAGCGAGCTAGCCCGATCAAGTATGGCCGATCGTGACCAAGCAAGACCGATCATCTGCCAGCCCAGAGAGGTTAGGCTCATTGGGGGCTGCTCGGTCTACACTCACTCTGGGCTGCTGTCATCTAATATCCAACCCCAGTTGGCTGGTTGAGCAGACAGTGTCTTCATTCTGATTGACCAGGGCCGAAGTCACGTCGTCCAAGAGTAGGAGTGCTGATCTAGGATCAGATCCTCCCATTCCATATACTTATATTGATTATTACTTAAAAGTTAGATCCTAGATCAGTACTCCTAACTCGGACACGTTTTTAATATGGGCCCAGATCACTAGACCACTAACAAGGCACGTAATGGGCTATAGATGAGATATCTGCACTGCAAACCCTCACTATCAGCCATAGAGATGGTATGAGAGATATCTATTTTCCAGATCCCTATATTTGTCTGAGGCCAAGGGAAGCTTGGCATGAATGAGGGGATACTGGCTAGGGGGGATACATTGTTGGAGGCTCTACCCAGAAAGGCCCCTCTCTCTCCCTCCCCTCCCTCCATACACACTATAGCCCCATTTGGTCAACCACCACTATGCCACACCCAAGTTCTCTCAGGGTAAAGTAATGTTCATGCTTGTGGTTGAGGCCTAAGGCCTCGTTCACTGGTGTCCAACCGCGCCACTTTTGTTTTCACGTTTTATTTCAGTTCCACGCCTAGCAACACAATCATTCCATTAACAGTAAATGTCCTCTTGGAATTGTCTTAATGATAGGCCAGAATAGTTCAATTACCTCGGACCATTGTGGTACTCACAAAGGTGATAATTGCATTTAATAGCCTGGGTGCAATTCTGTTTCTGGGTCATATTCATTAGTGCACACCCTGGAAAAACATATTGCAATGGAAAACAAAAATAGCATTTCTTATTGGGCACATTCAGGTAGTCTCTCCCTGTTTCAGTCCATTTTGGTGCCTAATGTATACCCAGCTTTGGCAGCATGTCGTGGTCTTTCCAAAGCCCATGTCTGTAGTCATGTTTCAGCTTGCTAGCTTGTCATGTCATTCCAAAGCACTAGTTGCGGACTTTAGTTCTTGTTGAGCTGAGCTCAGACAGACAGTGTTTTACAATATGTATCTCCAGGACTGGGGGTTTAAGAGGACCCTTCATTACACTGTCCTGTGCCCAAGAACACTAAAAAGTAACCTGCCTAAATGACTACTGACCCATAGCACTCACGTCTGTAGCCATGAAGTGCTTTGAAAGGCTGGTCATGGCTCACATCAACACCATCATCCCAGAAACCCTAGACCCACTCCAATTTGCATACCGCCCCCAACAGATCTAGAGATGATACAATCTCTATTGCACTCCACACTACCCTTCCTTTCCCACCTGGACAAATGTAACACCTATGTGAGAATGCTATTCATTGACTACAGCTAAGCGTTCAACACCATAGTGCCCTTAAAGTTCATCACTAAGCTAAGGACCCTGGGACTAAACACCTCCCTCTGCAACTGGATCCTGGACTTCCTGACGGGCTGTCCCCAGGTGGTAAGGGTAGGTAACAACACATCCGCTATGCTGATCCTCAACACGGGGGCCTCTCAAGGGGTGCGTGCTCAGTCCCCTCCTGTACTCCCTGTTCACTCACGACTGCACGGCCAGGCACGACTCCAACACCATCATGAAGTTTGCCGATGACACAACAGTCCTGATCCCCGACAACAATGAGACAGCCTATAGGGAGGAGGTCAGAGACATGGCCGTGTGGTGCCAGGATAACAACCTCTCCCTCAATGTGATCAAGACAAAGGAGATGATTGTGGACTACAGGAAAAGGAGGACCGAGCACGCCCCCATTATCATCGACAAGGCTGTAGTGGAGCAGGTTGAGAGCTTTAAGTTCCTTGGCGTCCACATCACCAACAAACGGACATAGTCCAAGCACACCAAGACAGTTGTGAAGAGGGCACGACGAAACCTATTCCCCCTCAGAAGACAGAAAAGATTTGGCATGGGTCCTCAGATCCTCAAAAGGTTATATAGCTGCACCATCAAGAGCATCCTGACAGGTTGCATCACTACCTGGTATGGCAACTGCTCGGCCTCTGACCGCAAGGTGCTACAGAGGTTAGTGCATATGACCCAGTACATCACTGTGTCAGAGGAAGGCCCAAAAAATTGTCAAAGACCCCAGCCACCCTAGTCATAGACTGTTCTCTCTGCTACCGCACGGCAAGCGGTACCGGATCGCCAAGTCTCTGGGTCCAAGAGGCTACTAAACAGCTTCTACCCCCAAGTCATAAGACTCCTGAACAGCTAATCAAATGGCTACCCAGACTGTTTTTATTGCCCCCCCCCCCCATCTATGCATAGTCACTTTAATAACTCTACCTACATGTACATATTGCCTCGACGAACCGGTGCCCCGCACATTGACTCTGTACCTGTACCCCCTGTATATAGTCTCGCTATTGTTATTTTACTGCTGCTTTTTAATTACTTCTTCCTTTTTTATTATAATTTTTTTAAATTCTTAACTGCGTTGTTGATTAAGGGCTTGTACGTAAGCATTTCAATGTAAGGTTGTATTCGGCGCATGTGACAAATAAAATTCGATTTGACTGTCAGGCTGTAGTGGAGGGACCTCCTGTATGTAACCAGGCCATGCTCACACACTGTGTCATCTCCATGGAGACACAGATTAGATAGTCTGTCCGTCAGCAACGGTCATCGGACTTGAATTCTCTCGTGTGTGTGTGTGTGTGTGTGTAGAAGTACATGTGCTTCGGTGCATAAAGAGTCCCAGACAGTGGTCTAAGAATGTTGTGTAACACTTGGGACACATGGCAGCCATTTTGAATCTACAATATTCGCCACACCAGTTTTTGCAGTGCTTTACCCATAGAGAGGAAAATAAGAACAGCCAGAGACAGAAACATATTTGAGAAGCTGATATTTTGAATCTTTAGGAAGTCACAGTGGTATTATAGGGGTAAATAATACATTAACGTTTCCGGACTCAGGAGCTAGTGGCACTATCTTGCAATTGGTCAAACTTTTTGCATAAAGCATATAGACTACCTTTGTTTACATCCTGACAATAGAGATTCAAGTTTGAATCAATATTCAAGTTTGAGTTCAATCTACTCCTCAGGCCAAGAAGTTAATAAAATAAAGTGTCTCCTTTCTCTGACTTTTGACCTTCAGGTTGAGGTGAAGCCCTACGTCCTGGACGACCAGATGTGTGACGAGTGCCAGGGGGCGCGTTGCGGGGGGAAGTTTGCCCCCTTCTTCTGTGCCAATGTCACCTGCCTGCAGTACTACTGTGAGTACTGCTGGGCCAGTATCCACTCCCGGGCGGGCCGAGAGTTCCACAAGCCACTGGTGAAGGAGGGGGGCGACCGCCCTCGACAAGTGTCCTTCCGCTGGAGCTGAGGGGGTCGAGATGAGCCCTCGCACCCCCCCCTCCCCACCACCTCGACATCAGTGAAGAGAACTACAAATACATGGTTCTTTCTCTTTCAAACTACAACGCTTGACTACAAACTCATTGTCCAGTGTACCCTTGTGATAATAGGGTGAAAAAAAAATGTATTGCGTAAGTCTATCTGCTTAGAATTTGCACTGTGGCACAAATACTCACTAAACACACATGGGAGGGTATGTTAGAGAAACCTGATTTATGTTTGAGTCCCCTGTTCCATGACCGGGTGGGTCAGTGTCTCCTGTAGAACCCCACTGAGCTGTGGCAGAAGTGATACTATACAGTACATATATATTTAAAAGGTATATTTTTTTTGTTTTATATATCTATCTATACATATATAGATAATTACATTCTATGTGAAAGGAACATGCACTTATTACATTTTATTTTAGGATATTGCCCCTTGTAAAAAATATTACCAAAGGCAAAAATAGAATTAATGCATACAGAAAAACTGAATAGGTGGCATAAGATGTAGCAAGACTAAACAATTATCCAGTAGTGTGGGCCACAGTAGCCCAGATACAACTAACATGGCTATATTTTCTCTCTATTTTGACTTTGAAAATAGTAAAATGAATACCTCAAGGCGAAATCAAATTTTGTTTTGCTTTGAATTAGTAGGTCTTTGTTTATTTTCAACATTATTTTCTAGCATTATGTTAATGTAATGCCACAATAGCTTTTGCTGCTAAATCCATGGTATTAACAGATACCGTAGTAATTTATTCAGGCTAGGGTGTTATAGCAATTATGATGGCACCTGGTGATAAGGATGATGACAGGCTATCATTGCAGGTAGACTTGCGGTTGGGCCAGTAACCGAAAGGTCGCTGTTTTCAATCCCCGAGCCGACTGTGATGATCTGCCCTAGAGCAAGGCACTTAAACCCTAATTGCTCCTGTAAGTAGCTCTGGATAAGAGCGTCTGCTAAACGACTCAATGTATTAATTTTTTTATATATATAATGATGAGGGGGGTTGTCCATTACTAAATTATGCCTAGTATGTTGCGGGGTAAAGGGGGGGGGGGTCACCCCTTAATGCATGTATACAGTATTTCAATCAAGTTGCTGCATGCAATATAATTTCAGTATCATGTCTACTATTCAATTCTGCCCATGTTTGCACAACATGCTATAGATGTACGTACGACTAGCAAGGAACTGGACACAATAGGGAAGACAGACTGGTCAAAAATCCAACACCTTCAGTGAGATATAAGTTAATAGCCACAGGGGCAGTATGAACACTGCATCTGCACAAGGTGGCTAACCTAACCAGATGACGAAAACGTAATATGAATCCAACGAGATGTAGGATATATCATTTAAGCTGTCTATGATAGGTGTAGTACTTTTTTGCAGTGATTTGTTAATATAATTGTGGAATTTTTTATACCATATGTAGTAAGGTCTGAGTATGCCTATAACTGTGATTTGCTTTAACTGTTGTTGATGTCTGACAAAAGTCATGTGAAACTTCATGAGCTAGTTTATGCACACGTACACACATTCACACAAACACCAGACCAGGGTTCAAATACATGTGTATTTTAGTATTCTTTTTTTATACTTATTTTCTGTGTATTTGAGTATTTTCTAATAATGTGGCCTGTATCAACTACTTCTATTATAAGTATTTTCAAATAATTTCCTATAAAAGCCTACTATATTAAAGTATTTTCAAATACCAGAATTAACTGCATGTGTGTATATTTGAGTATTTTCAAATACTTTCCAAGTGTATTTCCAAATACATTCCAATATTCAACTGCTTGTATTTTCAAATCAAAAATATGTTTTGAAAGTAATTAAAATAACCGAAATAGTATTTGAACCCAGGTCTGACACACACACTCACTTTACACAGGTTGTCGTTCTCTTACACACACACACCTATGCACACAAAGTCTGACCCCAAACACACAGAACGTATGACCCAGACTTAAGTGAACTTGACTCTGAGAAACACACAACCACTGTCTGTACCGTTGACAAAGCGTAGGATCATGTCCCCCCCCCAAAAAAACCAAAGAGCTCCCATATGTTCAACTTAAACCACCAACACATACGGAGACCACAGATGATACTGCGCGAAGCATTAAGCCCCCATGTCTGTGGGCTTCAAGGTGCAAGTTAGAAACATTTTGTACTGTTGTGGTGACAAGGCATTAAAGACAGTGATGAGAAGACAGACCGAACATTGAAGCTACTGGAGACTTGTGGTTTAGTTAACTGAGCTTCTCAGCCCGCACATAACGTTGTCTCGACATGGCTACGGGGTTGTAATAACATTGCCAGAACATTGTGTGCTATCTGGGTTTACCGTATTCATCCAGATTTTCCTGCAAAGCTTGAAGTAGAATAATGACCTGCTAAAATGGTGGACATTTCATTTTATTTTTATTGGAAAAAACTACAAAAAAAGAGACTAACCATGAGTAATAATAAGTATCCCTATGAAAGTGAATTCTGGGTGTTTTTGTGATATTTCTTTCCCCGCCCAGAAGGGTTTTCTATGTTTGTTCCTTCTCTATAATAGACATTTGTTTTGCACTACTCTTTCTATCTGGACAGTTTTCAAGAGTCAGCTATTTTTTTGGTTGAGAGAGAAATGAAAAAGCGTGCTTTCTGACTGACATGATCTTTTTGCAATACCTCAATTTTGAAATATATTAGGAGAGAAATTGATATTTTCTAAGTTTATTCAAATTAAAAAAAGTAATTACATTTATTCGAGAGATGATTTAACAAGTGGTTGATTTTTATTTTTTTTGTCATGCTTATTTGCTTAATTTTAAATGGTATTTTTTGAAAAAACAACTGAAGGAGCTAGAGCATTATAACTTTAATATAATGATGTTGTTAGCTGAAGTAAAGAGTCTACCTTATTACAGAGGCGCTTAGAGTTTCCCGCTGGTCTGATAACCCGTGAAAGCGCAGTCACGAAGACAAACATGCGAGTGGTAGTCTTCCATGGAAAACATTAGTCCACACAAAAAAAAAAATCTACGGAATAAGTCTATTAGGTGCTTAGAAAGATAACTGAAGATACTTCCCTTTTTTGTATGTTTATAATCAATAATTTACTATGCTGACCAGAATTGTGAAAGAGATCTTCTGTTCATGTTATTTTTTAAGAACACTTTTTTACGTTTCCTAAAAGTATGTGCTCCCTTTTTTGTTTTGTAAAAGCAACATACCTTGATTTGTTAGCCTGACATTGTTTAAAAAGAGACTGAGCAGATGGAGGTGGAAAGAAAAATGTAATTTAAAAAAATTAAGAGATGCAAGTGTAACTTGATTTCAACTGTAACTTGATTTAAAGTCCCCAAGGTGCATCAATTGAGTGGTGGCCTTCTATTCACGCAAGACTTGAATTAGTCAAAAAATTAAGGCTAAGAACCTGTTCTTTGTTGTAATGTGCAATACTGTTTGTACTCTTTGTAAAAAAGAAAAGAAGAAAAAAAAGGCGGCATAAATCTTTATTTTCATTGCGATTCACTAAAATCATTTTCTACTGTTTATTTACTTACTCTACATGCTAGTACCTTCCAGTAGTAATGTAGCCTTTGTACTGAGAACATTTTCATTATTTTTTGAGATTTTTGCTAAAAAGAAAAGACTTTAAACATATTTAAATATTTTCATTTTTATTTTGTGTTTTCTTTACTTATTTCTCAACCATTAAGTTATTTCTGGGGGAGACTTTCATATCTGGTCAATGTCATTAATATTATTTAGCATTTTTACATGAAATAAATGAATTTTATGATGCTAATTCTTTTAAAATTATATTTTTGTTTTGTTTGACTATTTTATTTTTGGAAGTTGAAAAACCTTTGTAATATTGTTACTTAAGTGTCTAGATTTTGGAAATGCAAAGCCTGTGTTAACTCGCTGATGTTGCTTACATTAGTGTGACGATAATAGAAGAAAAAAAAAACACAATGACGGTTGGTATTACGTGATTGGTAATGTAAAACAAACTAATAGGCAATACAATAAAAAGGCAGAATGGAGCAGAATGTTGTGATATTGTGGAAGCCGGACAATGATACTTACCTCTCCTACTGCTTCTGCTGCTACTACTATAACCCCACCTTGTATAGTCAATGATGTTACTTTCAATAACGTTGTATGGCCATGTCGCACCACTTCCACTGATGTGAGACATCACATTAACTCCTTAAAACGTAAATCGTGTCACATGAGCCCCCCTTTAGTTTCAGATGGTGGGTTAACCCCTGTAGGAACCTGAAAAGTGGCTATGTGGACCATTGAGATTTGTATTTAACTATGAATGTAAATGTTAGGTGGAGGGTGTGACTTGTTGTAATCCATTCATCGTAATAAGAGGAGTCCTACATCTAAATCTTTGGCATGTTTTCTTTCTGTCCCCAAACCAGCTAGATTGCTGTAGTGTATGAACTGGCCTTAGATTTGAAATACATTTGACCCAAGAAACCCTTTAACATCCTCTTTGATATTATGTGGTGTGTTCTTAGGGGATGACATTGACTTGATTTTTGCCCTCATTTACATAGACTAGTAGTCCATATGAAGTGTTGTGACATCACTTCCTGTACTACAGTACGGTCATCAATAAGATATAAAAACACCAATGCAAATGCTGGTCCAAGAATGTTACTTCTAGCTTTCCTTTTCTACCAGTTTGTACAGGTGGTGTTCTACTAATATCCTTAATCTCTTCTACTAACCCAATGGTTGCTTTCTCCTAAGGGTCAGTATTACACTCATACCACCAAGTATTTGTCTAGTATTTATCCTTTTTCATACCCTGACAATAATAAGCAATTGTATGTGCAACTGAAAGGCTAAGACTTGGTAGGAAGAAAATCATGTGTTTGGTGGAGGCATTTTTATATAATCCTCTTTAATTATACCTATATATTTCATGTAACACTAGATTTGGATAGTATGTACTTATGCTTCATGGATGTTCTCTCTGGGTAGTCATTAGGCCTCTTCATCATGTTGTGATCTCAAAAAAAGAAAATGATTCAAAACCTGCGCAATAGTTTTTTTTCTCAGACAAAATCACTGTTCATTTATTTTTCAAAGTTATACTTTGTATTTGTGGTTTGATTAATGGTTCCATCTTGACGAGGCTTTGAAATCGTTGACTTGGATATATACTACAAATTCAGACAAGCATAACTGGTTTAAAAAACATGGGAGCTTCTATGCTGCTAATGCTTACTACTACTGCTTCAAGTGTGTAGTTTCCACCTTACTTTTCCCTTTTCTGTACTAATAACTAAATCGTATTAAACATAGTTGTATGATGCTGTGAAACATTGTCGTCTTTTGCATGGCCTCCTTTTCCACCTCCTTCTCTCATCCTTTGCATTTGTGCTTGACTGTGTGTGACTGGAATGGAAAGATGTGAAGTGAGAAAAGAAACTTATACTGAACAAAAATAAACGCAACATGCAACAATTTTTAAGATTGAGTTAGTTCATATAAGGAAATCTGTCAATTTAAATAAATACATTAGACCCTAATCTATGGGTTTCACATGACTGGGCAGGGGTGCAGCCATGGGTAGGCATAGGCCCAGCCAATCAGAATGAGTTTTTCCCCACAAAAGGGCTTTATTACAAACAAATACTCCTAAGTTTCATCAGCTGTCTGGGTGGCTGGTCTCAAATGATTCCGCAGATGAAGAAGCCGGATGTGGAGGTCCTGGGCTGGCATGGTTACACGTGGTCTGCACTTGTGAGGCTGGTTGGCTTATGGTAGAGAAATAAACATTCAATTCTCAGGCAACAGCTCTGGTGGACATTCCTGCAATCATAATGCCTAATGCATGTTGCCTCAACTTGAGACAGACAACACAATGCCACAGACGACAAAACTGCACATTTTAGTGGCCTTTTGTCCCCAGCGTAATGCTCAAGGAGAGGGATTACATTTAGGTCATTAGGGGTTTAGCACCATTTAGTATGTGTATGCAAGTTAAACCGTAGTTGTGCTTTTGCCACAAGCATCTACTAATGTGACATGTCAAATCACAAGTCTTCAAAAAGTTCGACCAACTTGCACCATTGTCCTTGACAACTCTTCTTCCAAGCGCTCCCTTTTCCATGCTGTTTGTGCATGTTCAGTGATCCATAATCTAGAACTGTCCCTCCGTGCGGCAGAACCCATCATATTACACATAGTAGGTGTCTGAGGAAAGGTACCACACCCAACCTGCTTCAACAGATAACATAATTGAGAAGTCCAGCATGATTCCCTTGCAGGTAAGGGGCTGATGCAGCAACTGATTATTACCTGGTGACATGCGTCCTTTGTCCACATTCGGATTGGGCCCACATTTTTTTCTACAGGTGTAGACAATTAAAAGACATTGTGATCTGATCTCCCTGAGCACCTCGAGGTAGTCGGGGATGCATTGTCTGGATAACTTACAAGTGTAGACAGATCTGTGACCACTGGTAACTGCAGAACGAAGTTGCCAATGTCTTTGCGATTGTTAAACAAGGGATGAAGATGCTTGAAACGAAAACCGACTGCATTAACGAGTACTGTACGCTACATAGGCCTATACATTTCAATTGAGTTGCTAATTGTCAGCTGTCAAATTTGTCCTTAAATTCGTTTCATGTGTTAGTGCACCAAGTATTAGAATAAGCGGACTTAATATTTGCAGACAAAAGGTGATAAGAGATCTCTCTAGGAGCTGATCCGTCATCAGTATTGGCAGTTAATTGTAAAGTAAAAAGGTAAGATTTGAATGAGGAAAGCTGATCCGACAGCAGCGATGCCTTTCGATCCTATCAGTAACAACACACGCTCCGACACACTTGCGAATGTTCTCTCTGCGTAGCGTTTTGGGCAACGCCTGTTGCATCTTCAGCCGTTGTAGGAACGATCCATCGTTATCGGATCACTGACAGACGGCACCATTGACTTACTACGTCAATGTAAATAAATAAATGGGATTTTGAAAGAAAGTCAAATAATTGACATACAGGGAGGGACCAGGAAATCTGGGAACATCTCACACATGACATTTTAATACAATGTGTTGACGCAACGACTAAAATGTGGGCACAATCAGAATGTGAACAATATCAGGACAAAAGACATGAGCACCGTGTATAAGCGGGGCTTCAGATGCCTCACACATTACCGTCATCCGTCGGACACTGATCGTTACAGCCTCTAGTAAAGTCTGTATTAAGGTTATGATGCAGATTATGACCTTTGGTGCCTTTTTGAGAGTAAAGGGAATCTGGATTCACAAAGTAGCAGATGTGCAGCAGTGACGTATCTGAAAGGTTTGGTAGTCAGTAGTTCATGTAAGTAATTACACTAGTTCGCCCATCACCTCAGACTAAAGCTCCAGTATTACTGACATGGTAGAGTCATCTTTACTTTCTCTTGCTTTTCAACCTCATGCTGCGCCTCAAATGGTCCCGATCAACCTTTCACTCAGAGCTAATCTCAGTGCCATCATTCCTAAATGCAAGGACACCCTCTACTGGCCATGTTCAAAGTTAGACCGTGTTCAACATAGGAATGCAGTCTATGGGGACAGTACTGTACGCACAAAACAGGACGCCCGGCTGAAAGCTCTAGAATTTATTAGAACTATCGGTTTAAACAAGGAGCAACAATTACAGAAATATTTACAGGTCTGCATTTTCTTAAAACTCGGACAAGTCCCCTTGTTTCAGGTTGGCCCCGCGGTGTAAGTCCCTGTGAGGCTGCTTCAGCGCAGCTCCATTTAGAGTGACATTTCACAAGGTTGGGGACGAGCAGCACCGGCCACGGCTTTTCCAATCCTGCGCCAGGCCAGCCAACTGATCCATACAGAGTTCTATGTGGGCGAGAAAGGTCAAGTGAATGTGCTTACACAGGACATGTGTGGGGAGACTAGCGCCACCTGGAGGGGTGGTATAAAACCCCCAAAACACCCCTTCTAGCCAGTAGTGACAGTGCAATCCAGTAACCAGCTATAAAGAGCCAGCACTCTGGTGTGCGTGCGCACGTGTGTTCCTATAAGACGGCTCCCCCTCTTCTTTCTTCCAGTCAAACATCTTGTTTTTTGGCTATACAGTCAATAGAACACTGGTAGTCCTCTAAAAGTGGGTGTGGGAGTGTTTTAAGACTTCAGTTTAGGAGGCGGGACCACCACAGGGCTGGAGTGGTCTCTGGGGCAGTCCCATCTTGCTGCTCCACTGTACAGGCAGTCTCAAGGAGAGACTAGATGACCCTGCTCCTCTGTTCCCCTGGGACAAAAGGGTACACAGGACTAAAGGTGGGAAGGCTGTCTAGTTAAGTGGGCTTTGGGGGTGGGAGAATACTGAGGGAGCCATGGGGATAACCAGAATCAGACTGGCAGATAGCACTGAACCCTGAATGGTTTAGCCCGGCTGGGTAAGAGAGGCTAGGAGGCTAGTGGAGCGAGTGCATGAAGCTGTCCAGGTTGTATTCGGTTTCGTACTGCTGCTGGTCCCACAGGTCCCCCAGGCCGTCCAGCACGTTCTTAATGGAGGCCTTCCCTCCAGAGGACGACGACTCGCCCTTATCATCCTTCCCATCCTAGAGAGAGACAGGTTAGAGAGATCGAAACACACACACACACACACACACACACACACACACAGGACAGGCTGGTTAAATAGATGTGTGTGAAAGAGTAGAATGACTAAGACAGGTGGGGGGGGGGGGGGAGACGATGCACGTGTATTAGTGCGTGTGTACCCAAGCGAGCGCTACTGACCTTGTCCAAGGTGAAGAGGTTGAGGAGCTGGTCGGTGCCCATACTCTGCAGACTGGCGTTCTCCTGGCTGATGACGGTGTTGGCGATGCTCATCTTGAACTTCTGCAGGCCCATGATCTTCTCCTCCAGGGTGCCACGCGTGATCAGACGATACACGTTCACCACGCGTTTCTGCAAGAGGTGACACACCGTTACGGAAATGTGTCACTACGTCGGGACTGCCAACCGGCCAAGCCTGTGTGCATATCTGAGACGAACAACGTTGCAGTTGAGACTGCACAGAATCAAGACGAGTGATTCTGAAGCCTCGGCTTACTCAAAATTGATCTACTCAAAACCATGTTTTTGCCCGTTTCACACCGTAAGGCCGAACCAACCCACACTGTGCTGGTCCGGATATTCTATTTGACAGTGTGTGCGCCGTCCATGCAGAGGCAGTAAAGTTTACCTGTCCTATCCTGTGGGCGCGGTCCATGGCCTGTAGGTCTCTCATAGGGTTCCAGTCGTGTTCCACAAACACCACCGTGTCAGCGCCGGTCAGGTTCAGACCCAGACCGCCCACGTGGGTGGTGAGCAGCAGCACGTCTATGGAGGGGTCGTTGTTGAACCTGAGAGCGAGCGTGACAGAGCACCGTAGAGAGACAGCGAGAGGAGGACAGTAGTGCCACTCAATTCAGATGAGGTTTGTGAGTGACACGTCAGCAAAGGCGGCAGGACTGTGCCTTAGTCTGGCGTAGCGGTCTAAAAGCTCCTGACTACACATACCCCCCCCGGCGACGTGGGTTCCAGCCTCAGCTCAGCCTAATGTCTGAGCCCAATAGCGGTCCCTCAAACTACTTCTAAGGGGTCCCGTCCTAAAAACAAATAACATGGAAGGAGATCGGAGCTCCCGATCACTACTGATGATAGTATTACAGGCTTGTTTGACACCAACGCCATTCATTTGTACTGTCACACATGGGACCCAAAGACTCCCTTCATGCTCCTCCCTTCTCACCTGGAGACGATGGAGTGGCGCAGGCCAGTTGGGACGCTGCCGTCCAGTCGCAGGTAGGTGACGGCGGGCAGCTGGGGCTTGAGCAGGTCGTGCTCCACGATGTCCAGCATGCTCTTCAGCTGACAGAAGATCAGCACTCTGTGCGGGGCCACCACCGCCTCTGTGCCCTCCGCTGAGCCGTTGCTGCCCAGACCACAGTCCAACAACAACTGGAATAGGAGAGGGGGGAGGGGGGGGGCTCAGTATAACAACTTACTCACTGGGGTGTTTTTATCTGTAGGGGTTGAGTAGTATGGAGTAGGAGGTATCTGCACCTCACTCCACTACTATCCCAATAACTGTTCCAGAATAGGATGGTATATTCTGGAACAGAGAATATTTGGGGGATAGGAATAGGATGGTACGTGAAGGCAGAGAGGGGAATAGGGGTGGTGTGTGGCTGAGATTGGGGTCAGCGTAAGGAATGGGGAATGAGTGGCACCTAGAGGTAGGGTATAGGGGTACAGCGGTACCTGTTTGAGAGCTGAGAGTTTGGGCGAGTGCTGGATGTCTCGGAGGCTGGAGTGTTGTGCTGCCAGCTGGTCTGTGATGCGCTTGTACTCCGGGTGCTGTGGCAGCAGTACCAGGCCTGGGTGGTTACACAGCTTCCGCAAGTACTGCAGAGCCTGGAGAGGGAAGAGGATGTAAATAAATACCAAGTATGGTGTATACGCACAAATTTAAAAGATATAATAATAATTTGGTGGGTGCTTCTATTGTGTCCTATTATACGCATGTGTGAAATGGAAATGTGCGCCGCCTGGCGCAGCAGTCTAAGGCAGTGTTTCCCAAACTCGGTCCTGGGGCCACCCCCGAGTGCACGTTTTGATTTTTGCCCTAGCACTACACAGCTGATTCCAATAAACCAACTCATCATCAAGCTTTGATTATTTGAATCAGCTGTGTAGTGCTAGGGCAAAAAACAAAATTGTGTGCCATAGGGTGGCGCCGTCCGGGTTAGGCGGGTCATGTTTCGGAGGACGCATGTCTCGACCGTCGCCTCTCCCGAGCCCGTTGAGGAGTTGCAGCGATGAGACAATTATGGAGGAAAATGGGGGGATTTTTTAAATAATGTTTTGCATATCCCCCCCTCCCCTCCAGAGACACCCTCGGAGAGTGGGGTCACGGCCGGATTCTGCCATTATCAACGGCGGCCCTGGAGAAATGACGGTTAAGTTCCTTGCTCAAGTGCACAGACAGATTTTTCACCTTGTCGGCTCTGGAATTCGAACTACCAACCTGTCGGTTACTGACCCAAAACTCTAAACGCTAGGCTACCTGCCACCTTCTACCATTTTCGATGCAGGTCACAAGTGGCAAAAAATGCCCCAGGCACTTTTTGTGTGTGTGTGTGTGTGTGTGTACCTGGAACACGTGGCCCGTGGCCTTCAACTTGGGATTCTCCTCTTCGTGGATGGAGGCTGTAGAGATGGTGTCCTCCACACTGACCTTGGCCCGGGACTTGGCAAAGTCCTCATACAGCTGAACCTGCAGACAGAGAGAGAGAGACGGCGTGTTAGAGGGGATCAGTTTGAGCAAGGTGAAGCGCAGAATTGCTCATCTTAAATCATATGAGTAGTTATTTGGGATTTTAGGCCATCACAACAGAGGTAAGCTACTGCTGTGCTCTTCATATGAAGAGGCCGTGTATATGACGTTATAACAGTGTTTCAGAGGTTTCATAGTGTACCTGTAAAGGGCTGAGGTTGCAGTAGTAGTCCTGGATGATCTTGGGGGGCAGGTCCTGCAGCACGTCCTTCTTCATTCTCCTCAAGAGGAAGGGCAGCACCTGGCGATGCAGCGCCTCCATGGCCAGCACCCCTAGAGTGGAGGAGCGGAACAGTCACCACAAGAAACAAAAACACACCACCGTCAGTGTCAGATTGTTTTGGAATTGTATTTTTTTTTGCCATGGGAAAAAACCAAGTGTCGCAACAGTATCGTCACAACCACAGTGCCAAATGAACGAGACCCAGCTTCCGTGCACTCATTGTTAGGCATTCACAACTGGTGATTACACCAACATCAAAACAGAGATGTTGGTGTAAGAGATCTTACCGGCCTCTTGCTCGCGTGACGAGCTCTTGGCGTCACGGCTGGCCAGGATGGGCTTGCCATAGCGGGCAGCAAACTGGCGCTCTGTGCCCAGGAAGCCGGGCATGAGGAAGTCAAAGAGCGACCACAGCTCCAGAACATTATTCTGAGAGGCGGTAGAGGGAGAGAAAGAGTCCGAAAGTGAGAGAGTTGTATAAGACTGAAATAAACGCTGAGACTTGGAAGTAGTCCGACTGCTTGGACTGAACTCCTCTATAAAGGCTACAGCGGCAGACTGGCCAATAGGCATTCACTGAATCTAACGTACATCACCATTAATGTCACATAGGCTTGGCATAATGTCCTCATTTCATCCACTAACACACCCATCAATATAAAGACAATACGGCCAACCGCCCCACAGAGTGGAGGAAGGAATCATTAGGCCAGTATAGAGAAATGATTAGGCAACATTGATCTGATGCAGTGAGCACAGAACACTAAGAAGCTCAAGAGGATCATGGTCTTACAATAAAGTTTAGTAAAAAAAAAAGGTGCTAAAAACCAAAAACAAACACACTGCAACAGATTCATTTCCACTACAGACGCCTTTGCTCATTCTTTACTGACTTTAAAAAAAAGCTCCCGAGTGGCGCAGCGGTCTAAGGCACTGCATCTCAGTGCATGAGGCGTCACTACAGCCCCTGGTTCGAATCCAGGCTGTATCACATTCGGCCGTGATTGGGAGTCCCATAGGGTGGAGCACAATTGGCCCAGCGTTGTCTGGGTTTGGCCGGGGTAGGCCGTCATTGTAATTAAGAATTGGTTCTTAACGGACTTGCCTACGTAAATAAAGGTTAAATGAAAAAATATATATAATAAAACGGCTGAAGTTTATGCGCCCACCTGGATGGGCGTTCCTGATAGGATGACTCGGAAGTTGGCCGCCAACTGCTTAATGGCCTTAGAGAGCTTGGTCTTCCCGTTCTTGATCACATGGCCCTCGTCGAGGATACAGTAATTGAATTTTATATTCCTGAAAATTAAAAATGGCATATATTATTTATAAAACTGACAGCCACCATTCCAAAGATATTTAATAAAAAAAAATAATAATAAATCACCTAAAAAAGTCAATGTCGTTTCGTACAACATCGTAGGAGGCTACTACTAAGTTGTGCTTTTTCACTTGATGCTGTAACCTGCAATAGAAAAAAACTATTATTTTAACCTCGTAATAATTTAAACAAATGATGATGCCGTGTTCTCCTATGCAATCTCTGTGGTGGAATCGTGTGTGTGTTTGGGTGGGTGAGGGTCGGTCTAGGGGTCTTACCGTGCTCGCTCGGTGGGGGGTCCTGTGTAGTGCAGGGGGTTCAGGTACTCGTCGGTGCAGAACTTGCCCACCTCGTCCACCCAGTGACCCGTCAGGGTAGGGGGGCACACCACCAGAGAGGGCAGGGGGGTGCAGTCTGCCGCCTTGGTCTTGGCATACTCCTGTGCCCTGCACACAATTAATAGAACTCTTAACAACAGAGGAACCTCCAATGTGCTGACGGTGTATAGTTTAAAGTCAAACAGTGGACACGTTCCAGGACGACTACATTGCAGTTGCCAGCCAGATTTCACAACGCCTGGATAGGTATTTAATCCAATCAAGCTTTATTTATATAGCACATTTCGGGCATGGATGCAACGATGTGTTTCACAAAAAAACAATTAAGAAAAACAACTATTTACTACACACAAAAACAGATAGAAGAATCTTAATTTGTTCTAAAACTCACAGGCAGCCAGTACCCGTGCTGCAGCAGTCTGTATGTTTTGCCCTTGGGTTGACCAGACAGGAGAGCATTACAGTAGTCAAGCCTGCTTGTAATAAAAGCATGGATGGGTCTCTGTATCAGCCTAAAAGAGAAACAACCGCATCTTGGTAATGTTCCGCAGGTGCTAAAAATCTATTTTGGACACACACACACACAAATGTGTGATTGGAGTTCAAAATCTAAAATTACACCTAGGTTTTTTTTTTACCTTAACTGCCTGTGAATTAAAATGTGCAGCCAGATTCTCTCTCTATGCTGTGGCTCCAACAATAAGTGCCTCGGTCTTGTCCGGATTTAGCTGGAGAAAGATGTGAGCCATCCAAGTATTTAAAATCACCAATGGTCTCATTTCTGTGGAGCTAAAATCCTCTGGTGACACAGAAATGTAAAGTTGTGTATCGTCTGAGTAGCAGTGGAAATCAATGCTGTGCTTGCCAAGGGGTAACATACAGTGCATTCGGAAAGTATTCAGACCCCTTGACTTTCACATTTTGTTACGTTAGTCTTATAAAAAAAAAACAGGTTAAGAAATGTTTGCAAATGTACATAAGTATTCAGACCCTTTGCTATGAGACTTGAAATTAAGCTCAGGTGCATCCTGTTTCTATTGATCATCCTTGAGATGTTTCTACAACTTGATTGGAGTCCACCTGTGGTAAATTCAATTGATTGGACATGATTTGGAAAGGCACAAACCTGTCTATATAAAGGTCCCACAGTTAATAGTGCATGTCAGAGCAAAAACCAAGCCATGAGGTCAAAGGAATTGTCCGTAGAGGTTCGAGACAGTATTGTGTTGAGGCACAGATCTGGGGAAGGGTACGAAAAACTTTCTGCAGCACTGAAGGTCCCCAAGAACACAGTAGCCTCCATCATTCTTAAATGGAAGAAGTTTTGAACCACCAAGACTCTTCCTAGAGCTGGTCGCCCAGCCAAACTGAGCAATCGGGGGAGAAGGACCTTGGTCAGGGAAGTGACCAAGAACCCGATGGTCACTGACAGAGCTCCAGACTTCCTCTGTGGAGATGGGAGAACCTTCCAGGAGGAGAAACCTCTCTGCAGCACTCCACCAAATCTGATTTTTATGGTAGAGATGGAAGCCACTCCTCAGTAAAAGGCACATGACAGCCCGCTTGGAGTTTGCCAAAAGGCACAGACTCTCAGACCATGAGAAACAAGATTCTCTGGTCTGATGAAACCAAGATTGAACTCTTTGGCCTGAATGCCAAGCGTCACGTCTGAAGGAAACCTGCCACCATCCCTACGGTGAAGCATGGTGGTGGCAGCATCATGCTGTAGGGATGTTTTTCAGCAGCAGGGACTGGGAGACTAGTCAGGATCGAGGGAAAGATGAACGGAGCAAAGTACAGAGAGATCCTTGATGAAAACCTGCTCCAGAGCACTCAGACTGGTTCACCTTCCAACAGGACAACAACCCTAAGCACACAGCTAAGACAATGCAGGTGTAGTTCGGGACAAGTCTCGGAATGTCCTTGAGTGGCCCAGCCAGAACCCGATCGAACATCTCTGGAGGGACCGGAAAATAGCTGTGCAACAACGCTCCCCATCCAACCTAACAGAGCTTGAGAGGATCTGCAGAGAAGAATGGGAGAAACTCCCTAAATACAGCTGGCAAGCTTGTAGAGCCATAACCAAAGTCTCGAGGTGGTCATCGCTGCCAAAGGTGCTTCAACAAAGTACTGAGTAAAGGGTCTGAATACTTATGTAAACGTGATATTTCAGTTTATTTTTCATAAATGTGTAAAAATGTATAAAAAACTGTTTTTGCTTTGTCATTATGGGGTATTATGTGTAGATTGAGACAAAAAAACCCCATCAATTTTAGAATAAGTCTGTAACCTAACAAAATGTAAAAAAGGTTAAGGATCTGAATACTTTCCGAATGCACTGTATATCAAACCTTGCATCAGGTCTTGTTTGACCGATACCCAGCCTAATGATTGGGATCTTATCTCTGAAATGTATCACATTTAATATGTGAAGGATTTATCAGGCCATCAATGGCAGAGAAGGACACTCGAATGATTCTGATTATTAGTGATCATGTCAGAAAAATTAACCCGTCTTGCATTTCCAATTGCCTTGGTATATATGCCAAGACGCGCACTCAGAATATCATAATTGACCAGCAACTGACTTTCTCCACTTCCGCTCTGCCTTTCTGCAATTTCTTATTAATTGATTTGTTTCCCGACTCATCCAATTGGCTCTGTTTGGATGTGGCCTTTTTTTTAACCTTACAGGAGCTATGGCGTCAATGGTTGCCCTTAGTTTGCTATTAAAGTTAACTAAATCATCACAAGAGGAAGGCAGAATAGGTGATGGTGTGTTGTTCATACACTCAAAATCTGTAGCAACTTCAGAGGTAAGATAGTGTTTCTTAATAAGGTGTTCAGTATTACCCTGTGCAACGGGGAACAAGGTAGTAAAAAAAACACAGTGGAGATCAGATAAACCAACATCAACAAGAGGATGTGAAAGCCCCTTGGTAATAACCAGGTTCAGAGCATGGCTGCAGTTATGGGTGGAGTTATGGGTGGGTCCAGTGGGTGGGTTATGGGTGAGTTATGGGTGGGTCCAGTGGCTGGGTTATGGGTGAGTTATGGGTGGGTCCAGTGGGTGGGTTATAGGTGAGTTATGGGTGGGTCCAGTGACATGTTGGATGAAGTCCATAGAGCTCAAAAGATTCATAAATTCAATTGCCTTGGCGTCAATCCCTGTCAACATGAATATAAAAATAAAAAAAATCGCCCAACAATGATTTTATCATAGTTCAAGGACAATAGTTCAAAGAAGTCAGAAAATAAAATGGGGCAGTACTTTGATGGCCAATGCAGGGTTATAACCAGCACTGGTGGCTGACATTTAAACAGTAACTCATGATGCATGATGCTCAAAATACTTACAAAAGTCACCAAACGAAATATCCTTACAGCTGAAGGGGGGGGGGCTTCAATAAGAGTAGAACTACAATCTGAAGACAGCCATGTTTCAGTGAGAAACATGCAATCAATTTTGCGCTCCGTAATGAGGTCATTCACAAGAAAGGTTTTAACTAGTGATTGCTCTAACATTTAAAAGCTCCATTTCAATGAGTGTGGGTCACTCGAGGTAACCAATGGAAAAAAACGACCAAATGATTAACGTTACAACCAGGTTTTCTGAAAGTCTCCAATTTATCAGAATGGTAGACGACAGTTTGTATAAACTCACTAGAAGGCAGAGTTGGAGGAACATAAATTAGGTTACAATAACCATAGTGCCATTTCCACGGGAGTTGATATGGCTTCCAAGTCCTCCGTTGCTTATTCTGACAGGGAGGACTGGAGCACTACCAGACCCTGTCCGTCAGTCTGACAGGGAGGACTGGAGCACTACCAGACCCTGTCCGTCAGTCTGACAGGGAGGACTGGAGCACTACCAGACCCTGTCCGTCAGTCTGACAGGGAGGACTGGAGCACTACCAGACCCTGTCCGTCAGTCTCTAAAACGGTTTGCCATTGTCCTGGAAATATTCCTATAACCCTTGCAGTTAGGGTGAAATCCAGTCGCCTAAAGCGAAGGTCGTTAAAACCTATGTCAATAATGGAGTAGTTGGCCAGAATTGTTTGGCAGGAGGGAGGTGATGTCATGGAAACAGGCTCCTGTGTGACAGTGGTCTTTAGGTCGGTCTACAGACTGTAGGCAAGCCAAAATCTCTCACCATCGAGCTGCCCACAATGATGGTGGTTGTGATGGAATCTGATGGTTATTTAAGGAAGAGGGGGAGCAGGATGGGACTGCCTCAGGCAGGGGGGATGGAGGCTTCGAGCCAGGCTAGCCTGATTCTTCTCACCAGCAACAGTGGATGGCGTCAGGAAAACCCCAGGAAGGTGGCGGCAGGCCCGAGACCCTTCTGTCTTCAGTCAGCGACCTGCTGAACTGTGGTGGCCATGTGGGAGGGTGCCACTGGCTGTTGGTATATTCCCAGGATCCGTGTTGACTCCCGGGCTGGTAGGTCTGTATCAAGCAGGGGAAAGCTGTTTGATAGCTGAATCGGACATATGAAGGATGGCCAGACTGCCTCCCCCGATCTTCGACGCCTTTGCGAGATCCAGTCGCCAATGGGCCGCAGAGTTGACCTTAATATCTAGCCGTTGGATTGGGACAGATCAACGCCGCCCGACTCAGACAGCTTTGCTATAGGAGGCATTTAAAAACAGATTCGGTTTGCCTGGGCTACAGTAAGAAAATAGGTCATCCGTTTCTCATAGCCGAAGGATCTCTTCCCTTAAGCTGCTTGGTGGTGGTGCATATAGGGCAGACCAATCCCTGTCCATTTGACAGCTCCACAATCTTGTGATTGTGTGGAAATCAAAACACCTAAAGCATTTGTGCCCAGCCGTGGGGGAAAAAAATTGGTGGGCTTGCACTGCTAGCGTTAGCCTACTCTGTTTTCATGGCGGGTAGCAGCTAACTGCTACTTAAGAGGATTCCGGGACCCAAACCTGCAGTCCCAGCCGTATTGCTTTAAATCTTTTTAATGTATTTTTATCTTATTAACACTTTGTTCTAGCTAGCTATTTGTGTAGGTAGCTATCAAGTAAACACAATGAATTCAATAAAACTTGAAAAAATATTTGATGAAAACTATTTAATAAAAAATAAACCAAGTGTAGACAGTACACTGTTCTGATGACGTCTGGTAACCACATATGATATAGCAATCTGATGCCCGACTGCACAGTCGATGACATGGCATGCAACCGTTGATTGATGCATGCAGTGCAACTGCAATATAGTCGGCCTGGAACACGACCGGTTTGTTTAGTCATGCAGTTAAGTACCTGAGGTAGTGGTCCCCAGCAAGGATGCAGATGGACTGCAGGGTCTTGCCCAGGCCCATGTCGTCACACAGGATACCATGCAGCTTGTACTTATTCAGGAAGGACAGCCAGTTCACTCCGTCCTGGAAAGATCAAAGTTATTGAAACGGTCCATCAAATGAGTCATTTTAATAACCTTGTCAAACACATTCTGCATACTAGCTATGGCAGGGGGGGACAATGATGTGACTCAATGAGCTGTTGCACTGCATTTTATGCCACACCTTGTGAAGTGATGAGTGAAAGAATTCATACAAACATTGTCGCTGTGCTGATATTTTGCGTATGACTACATCACAGGCAGAATCACTGATCTACAAATCACTTTTCCATTAGAGAGATGGATGTTGGGCACAAAGCCCATCCATTCCACCGCTTTAAAATGTGTGTTCTGTCCAAAAGCCATTTGTCAGCAGCAGCTGCCCTCCCAGCTACATTTAAAGCAAACCCTATTTGTAGAGGCTGGCAGAAAATAATGAGACGGAAGATAAAGTGGAAAGTGCTGAATTGCTTGCAGAGTTATTTAACTAGTTAGAGACAAGGCCATCCCTCATCTTTTAGTCTTGGAGCATATCTGAGGAGTAGTGGATATCACACACACACACACACACACACACACACACACACACACACACACACACACACACACCCTGTTCCTTGAGAGCAACCGTTCTGTAGATTTTCACTCCAACCCTAATCTACCGCAGCTGAATGCTTCTTGATTAGAGTTGAATCAAGAGTTATTCAGCCATGGCATTGTAAACATTCTTGTTTGATGAGTTAGCTGCTAGCTAACGTTAGCATAACTAGCTAGCTACTTCTGTGCAAATTACGTTTTTTTAGCTGTTATCTAAAGAAATGCCCTTGGAATGCGTTTATGGTTGAACTTTCTGTCAATTCTCCTTCGAAACTGCATGCATAATGGATGTTTAAGCACCACAAGAGACAGCAGCAAGCAGTTGTTGTAGAGTAGTCAGACCGAGAGCACACTACGGTTGTCACTAATTACCACAGCCACAGTCAAAATTGGCTATACCATAAAAATGTATGAAAACAAAAATGTGCTTTTTGGTCTTAATTTAAGGTTAGGCATAAGGTTAGCAGTGTGGTTAAGGTTAAAATCAGATTTAATAGCCACCAAAAAATATAACTAAACCAAGATACACCAGAGCCTGTCGTTTCCAATTGGAACAAACAAATCATAGTGGGCAGAACAAGCAAGGAGGTGGGCAGAGCCAAGCACGAGCTAGCGAGATCCTATTATCTAGCATGCATCTGCATATTTCCGTTGGGGAACACCTCTGAAGTGCGCAATAACTCAATTCGCCTTTGCACTTCTAAACAACGTGATTTTTTGAAAAGGGCAAAGTCTACAAAAAAAAAATCTAAAAAAACCCCCCAAAAAACAGTCCACTCCGTTCATAAACAGATTCTAGTTTTGGGAACAGAAAACTATTGAACTATTAAAACTATCATCAATTGAAATGTTTCATTGATGAGACAATGTGCAGAACGTCGGCCAAAATCAATCTCCTCCAACTGCCGGCCAGTGGGCTTCCTCTCACCACCATATATTTGGTAGTGAGTGGAAACGCCAAGTGGATGCTTCACATTTATACATCCGCCGAATGATCTGTCTCATTGTTCCATCTGTGGATTAGCCATAATTATTACTTTGTGCTTGTGGTAACTACTGACAACCGCACAGCAGAGCGCAGCATTGTGCTTCAAATTTCGAAGGTTAACTGTGATTAACGCGTTAACTTTGACAGCCCTTACAATAATAATCCATTTGACTTTGTTGTATGGTAAATCTATTGATAAACTGGGTAAATCAAGATGCATTGAGCTACTGAGCTTGTTTTGGCAAATGTCAGTGTTTGAGTGTTTGTCATCTGTAACATATGGAATTGTTTTAAGATGTTCATACCATGGATCATTTAGCTATTGATTTTGAATTTTAGGACCCCTTTCGGTATAAAAAAAAAATGGTGATAAAATATTGAATTTGGCCTACAACTATAGCCCATAGAAACACATAGAATAACACATTCCTAAAACGGCAAAGACAGTAAAAAAAATTACACATAAGGAATACGATTTAAGTGTCTGTCCTATACCTAGGTGATATAAGAAAGCTCAGGAAATGTGTGTTTTTTGGACATATTTAACCCCTTATTTTTGTTGGCACAAAACTACCTTCATTTGTTTGTATGGGTTACCTTCAGACGAGTCCTGTGAAACTTGTGGGGGTCATAGAGCAAAACAGAGAACCCCATCATGTTCGTGAGAGTCTTCCCTTTCCATAGAGTCAAACCGTTCGGACGCTACAGACGTTTGTGAGAATACCGATTTTCAGGATGTCTGACACACACCGCTGTAGCTCTGCCACCTTCCACCGCAGTTGCTGAAGGCCAACATCCCTAGCTCAAATATACATCTAGCTTAAAATTGATGGATTTTGATTGGGATTTTTATTATAATATTACTTAGATTGACGCACAGCTGTGTCAATAGACTCAAGGATATATATATATATATATATATATATATATATATATATATATATATATATATATATATATATATACACAAATGTTATATTTTTTTTTTAATCGGCCTATAGGTGCATTTGCATAATTTTGTGTGATTAAATTGGTGTCAGAATATAACAAATCCCGTCAGTCAAACACGAACAGTGTTGGATCCGACCGAAATTATTATTTTGACAAAAATAGTAAAGTACAGTAAGTTTAGAGTTAGAAGGTAGCTTGAGCTGTGAGCAAGCCAGAGCGGAGACTTGCTGCTAGGCAACAAGCCAGAGCGGAGACTTGCTGCTAGGCAACAAGCCAGAGCGGAGACTTGCTGCTAGGCAACAAGCCAGAGCGGAGACTTGCTGCTAGGCAACAAGCCAGAGCGGAGACATGCTGCTAGGCAACAAGCCAGAGCGGAGACTTGCTGCTAGGCAACTCAGACGCAGGCTGAAGAAGCGGAGCAGAGACAGAAAGGAGGAGCATGCAACAGCTAACAGCTAAGCTAGCAACCCAAAACGTATCAGCATTTCTCTATTGGTTTTCATATCCACCTTCTTTCGTTGTCCAGAAGCCAAAGGCAAAATCCTAGTCATATTAACCCATCCTAGTTGTTGCATATTTAGATGTCCCCTCTTTCTAAGTCAACGGAGATGTTTTTCTTAAACCACTCCATCAGGTGCATCTTTTAGAACAATGTTTTCCAGCAAATTGTATGCCGTACATGGTCTGCTTTATTACAGTAGTTATAATATGAGACGATTGGCTCGCTATTGTCGCATGTTTTTAAAGCTTTTAATGACAAATTTCCATTCCTTGTACCCATGCTAGGGGTGTCAGGTCACGTGACAATCTTGACCGAGGATTCTGCTGTTTGACTCGGGTGCGCACTTTCTAAACCATAAAAATGTTGGCACATTCCTTAACATGTTGTGAATAATGTGTAAATGTCAATTTTGTCTGATAAACCGCTCATGAGCATGTCTCTGATATCGGGGAGCGCACAATCAGTGGGGCCAGAGCGGCTTTACGCGTCTTCCGACAACTTTTCGCTGGAAGTGAGAAAGCTAAAAAAAAACCTGAGTGAGAAGTTAAGTAAGCTTTTATCTACACTGTTCAACCATACACATCTGACGAAACGCCCCAAAAAATGTTATATATATATCACTAAACAAATCAAATTCTTGGGAACATTTTGCTATGCTGCTGTCAAGATTTCATGCAATCTTACAATCTCACCTTTGCTAGAGTAGCTATCAGGAAGGTTAGCCGCCACCGCAGACGGTTTTAGAGCAGGTGGGCACAAGAAAAATAAGAGAATGTTGTGTCAAATTACATAAGTGTCTGTTAGAAGCACACTAAAACCCTAAAGTATTACCTCTGGTTAGTACTGTAGCATATGTGTGTGACTAATTGTATTAGTAGGCCAAAATAAATAACTTAAGTGGAAAAAGCCTAATTGGTCAATGATTTATTGCGTACAACAGGAAATGTATACAGTACAGGTGCATACCGTAGAACTTCAATTAATAGCCCAGGCTTTTATTTGCTTCAATCACTGGACACAACAGGCACTTCGATACAGACTTCTATTTCCTTAATGCACAAAGCTTTGTTCATTTGCATAGTTCATTGTTTATTTCTAGCTTTTTAATCAATTCCTTAATTTCCTGCACTAATGTGTTATCATTTACACCCTTTTTTTTTATTAAGACAAACTTCCTTGACAGAATTATTATCCTCTGACTGTGCATTTTTCGGCAGTTCTTACTTTCACCACTAGATGGTGATCGGCCAATTTCTTGGGGTCTGTACTCACGAAGTAGAATTTTTGTGCTTGCCAGTTAGCCATCATCCAATAGCTAGCAGTTACTTACTGGCGATAAAAACAGCTGATTGCCATAATTCAGTAATGACTTGGAAAGGTTATATAATGTGACACATCAAACATTAAACCTCGTAAACAAGTCACGGTAACCTCGTAAACAATACATTTTTTACAGGGCGTTTATTTGAAACATTTATATAAGCATTTATATTGCTGAAATGTGTGCCATTGCCCGGCTACTAAAAATAGGACAAGTGGCTATATGAGACTCAGTGTTTAATTGAAGTTTTACGGTATGTATACATATTTAATTCTATTTCATTTTAACATGCTCATATTATTGTATAACCCTTGAAAATGTCATGTTGATAGGACTTTCCTATCTTGAGATATTTGAGTTTGTTTATTAATCCGAGTCCACTTGTGTCATTATGGAAAAGGCTCTGCCATCGACCGGTGCATTATCTCCTGTGACCTTTTGACACAGAATTCGTACACACAAATTGTAATATCTCAGCAATGGTAAGGCCTACAGACATGAAACAAAGTGCACTGTGCTTCAGAGTTGTATCATGTGGTATGCTTAGATCACCAATGTTATTTTACACCCTACCCATGCATAGTACTTTCCTTCAACTAATTTTACTGTTTGGATGAATTTAACTGTTTGTTAACCGATTAATGGGGGGTTGGTTAGTCGGCTGCAAAAATGACTGATATTTCCATCCCTACTTTAGCTGTAAACTAGCTAGCAAAGTTAACATTCAGCATTCACAGAAAGCTATCTTGCTAGCTAACTAGCAAGCTATCAGTCTTTGTGCCGTAGTCTGTATGGACATTGTTTTGCCGAACAGGAAATTAATTTAGGGTTCAACATTTTTGCATTAGTCAAGTGTGATAAATGATGTGCAGCATGAGTGGGTAGCACGATGCAGCCTATAGGTTCCTTGAGGAAAGGTAGCTTGCAGCAGCTTGACACAATAGGTACAGTGCGCTCACGCTATAAAGGAGATCTCGGCTGCACCTATAGTCAAGGGCTGTTAGCCGATAGGTTATGAAAATGGCTAATATTGGCCCGACCAATTGTTGGTAGAATTCTAACACCCACAAAATGCAAATGCGCACATAAACACACACATAAAAAAAAAAGGCCATGTAAACACACACCTGCTGATACTTGCGGAGCTCAGCCTTGATGGGCACAGGGATCTTGTAGTTCTCCAACTTCCTGCTGTCCAGCAGCTGTTCCATGAAGTGACGCTCTCTGGCCTTCTGGCGAATCAGATCATCCGACATGGTGGGAGGATCCGGGATACCCGCCTAAGTTAAAAAATAATAATAAAAAGGCAGACTCAAAACCCTTTTCACACCACTAACATGAACCAAACCCAGCTGTACTTTGCTGACCTGGTTTCACATCCACCACAGTTGCTAGAACCTTGCTGGAAATAATGAAAACATTTAATATCTGAGCGCATTACAATTGGGGTCAGCATGATAGCGTGAAAAGGGTGCAAGATATCCAAACAAACATTACCAGGTGCAAAAGCCAAGCCTCCAACATTTTTTATATGGGTGTCAACTGTGTCTCCGTATGGGAGGTCATTCGGCTGATATTGAGCTCTTCCGATTCTGCAGTGCACCTGATTCATTATTCCCACTTAATCTCTCTGATTGAAGTGAACCAATGAACTGACAACACTTAACCGCTGACAGATGTCAATGTCGCCATGAAATAAAAATGCCCCACTTCATTAGAGCACACACACATCCTCCAAATGACAATCACATAAAATATTAATCATAGGAAAATAGTGAGATACTGCCCTCTACTGGGCAAAAGGCAAATAACCATATTGCACAGTAGGAAGAAACACCGCAGATAGCTTGTATATGGCAGATCTAGAGTGTTTGAAATTGACTACACTGCAGTCGGACAGCGTAGAATCACAGATCTACAAATGACCTAGCATCCCAAAAAAAGTCTAAATAACTACTCCCAAATAACTACTTGCTCAAACAAACCTTAAAACATACTGCCTGTGCTGTATTGTTCGGTGTGTGTGTTTACCTCCAGTGGTAGCAGGCGGATGAGGGTGGCGAAGCACTGCGTGGCCATGAAACGGACGCTGTCACTGGGGTCACTCATGCGGCCCAGCACCGGCACCACCAGCAGCACAATGTACGGCACGATGTCCACATCCAACTGCTCCATCACACCTGAGGGGCCAAGGGGTCAAGGACAACCAACCACAAGACACCCACTCCCCTAATTTCTTTAGTACACCCATTCTTTCAGTTACGTCAGGTCTTGTGGGGTTTTGGGTTCAATTCATGCTGGGGTCACATATACCAAAACAATTATGCACGCACTCAATATACTGTTGGATAAAAGAGTCTGCCACATGGCATGTCATTTTTCTATCTTATATAAAAACCATTGGTTGGTTGCCCATACACTGGAACTGTGTATGGGCAACTGACACGTAATGAAGACTGACACGTAATGAAGGATACAGGCCATGGCCTCGATGGCCCCCTCCTGCTTAGTGCCATCCTCAATGCAGCCCAGCCAGGGCAGCACACGTTCCAGGAACAGGTGCATGGTCTCCATGGTAGCGATCTTACTGAGCACACCAACGCATCGCGCCGCCATGTGACGCACGGCCGTGTACGGGTGCTGCAGACAGGTGAACAGGTGGGGCAGGTGCTCCAACAACTGAAACACAGAGGGGAAGAACTTCAGACAGACAAAGTAAAGGCGGTATTTTGAGACATTACGCTCCAAAATCAAAGTTCGTCTGATGTTTTCATGTCAAAGTCCTCTGTTGAGATAAACACACGTCCCAGAACGCAAGGTGGTGTTTTGGATTGTGGCAAGTGATGTACATGCCACAATTCAAAACACCACCACGCAATTTCCAGATACCGGTGCTCACCTTCACCATTAATTTTGGCTTGAGGCATACAGTGCCTTTGGAAAGTATTCAGTCCCCTTGACTTTTCCCCATTTTGTTACATTACAGCATTATTCTAAAATGGATTTAAACCCCCCAAAAAATCCTCAGTAATCTACACACAATACCCCATAATGACAAAGCGTAAACAGGTTTTGAAATTTTTGCAAATGCATAAAAAAACAAATACCTTATTTACATTAGTTTTCAGACCATTTGCTATGAGACACGAAATTCAGCTCAGGTGCATCCCGTTTCCATTGATCATCCTTGAGATGTTTCTACAACTTCATTGAGGTCCATTTGTGGAAAATTCTGATTGGACATGATTTGGAAAAGGCACACACCTGTCTATAAGTCCCACAGTTGACAGTGCATGTCAGAGCAAAATCCAAGCTACGAGGTCCGTAGAGCTCCGAGACAGGATTGTGTCGAGGAACAGATCTGGGGAAGGGTACCAACAAAAATGTGTGCAGCATTGAATGTCCCCAAGAACACAGTGGCCTCCATCATTCTTAAATGGAAGAAGTTTGGAACCACCAAGACTCTTCCTAGAGCTGGCTATCCGGCCAAACTGAACAATCGGGGAGAAGGGCCTAAGTCAGGGAGGTGACCAAGAACACGATGGTCACTCTGACAGATCCAGAGTTCCTCTGTGGAGATGGGAGAACCTTCCAGAAGGACAACCATCTCTGCAGCACTTCACCAATCAGGGCTTTATGGTAGAGTGGCCATACCATGAGAAACAAGATTCTCTGGTCTGATGAAACCAAGACTGAATTCTTTGGCCTGAATGCCAAGCGTCACGTCTGGAGGAAACCTGGCACCATCCCTATGGTGAAGCCCAGTGGTGGATGCATCATGCTGTGGAGATGTTTTTCAGTGGTAGGTACTGGGAGACTAGTCAGGACCGACGCAAAGCTGAACAGAGCAAAGTACAGAGATCCTTGATGAAAACCTGCTCCAGAGTGCTCAGGACTTCAGACTGGGGCGATGGTTCATCATCCAACAGGACAACAACCCTAAGCACACAGCCAAAACAACGCAGGAGTTGCTTCGGGACAAGTCTTAATGTCCTTGAGTGGCCCAGCCAGAGCCCGGATTTGAACCCGATCGAACATCTCTGGAGACCTGAAAATAGATGTGCAGCAATGCTCTCCATCCAACCTGAGAGCTTGAGAGGATCTGCAGAGAAGAATGGGAGAAACTCCCGAAATACAGGTGTGCCAAGCTTGTAGCGTTACACCCAAGAAGACTCGAGGCTGTAATCGCTGCCAAAGGTGCTTAACAAAGTACTGAGTAAAGGGTCTGCTACGCCATCTAGAATCCAAGACGGCGTAGCAGCAGGACGTGTGTATTTGTCTTATCCCGTGTAAATAGCTGGTCTTTTTCGTATATATCTTATTCTCACTTTCTATCTACGAACTAAATATACTTTCCTGCAACCCGCCTCACCCAATGTGGTACGGATCTGCTATTTTTATTCCTTATAACTGGAACTATCAGGAGATAGCAGCTAACTAGCTACTAGTCTTTGTTAGCCACAGCTAGCGGTCTTCACCTTTTTCCTCGGTCACCAGCCAGCCACCAGCCAGCCTTAGCTCGGACAACACCTGCCAGTCTGCACAGCGCGATATCAACCCAGAGCATATCGGACTGCTTTCCTCTACCATATCACCGGATTCCTGCCACTCTGAATCATTACACCGGATCATCACAGCTAGCTAGCTGCAAATAAGTTGCTACTGTTAGCTAACACGTCTGTCCCGAAGCAAGCACTAGCTAGCCTTGAACTAGCCTCGAGCTAGGCCCATATACCAGTTAATTCTAGGGCTACAATACCTCCTTTGCCAACTGGCCTGGACCCTTTATTGTCGACACAGTGCCCCGCCGATCCATCACGACTGGACTGCCGACGTGACTGCCCGATGTGGTCTCAACAGGCTATTCTGTTACGATTTCGCCGAAGACCCATCTACTAGCCCCGGCCTGCTAGATTTTCTGAACGCTGTGTCCCCTGCTCGCCTAGCGTAGTAGTGACTACCGAACAGCACTCTGACTCACCTATTGATGCTCTTTTGAAACTATGATCACTCGGCTACACAGCTGATTCCCCCTGGACTGTTTCAATAACACGGTAACAAATTTTGTTTACCTGTCGGCCCCAGCCTCGAACTCAGGTCCTGTATGTACCTAACTGATCCGCTCTGCCCATTTCATCTCCATTTACCCATTTGTTGTCTTAGCTCTCCTGATCAACACCTGTGATTGCTTTATGCCTCTCTCGAATGGCAATATGCCTTGTCTACTGCTGTTTTGGCTAGTTCTTATTGTTTTATTTCACTGTAGAGCCCTCATTACTGCTCAAAATGCCTTAGATAGCTCTTTTGTCCCACCCCACACACGAGGAGACCTCACCTGGCTTAACTGGTGCCTCCAGAGACGAAACCGCTCTCATCGCCACTCAACGCCTAGATTTACCTCCACTGCACTCACATCCTACCATACCTTTGTCTGTACATTATGTCCTGAATCTATTCTACCACGCCCAGAAATCTGCTCCTTTTATTCTCTGTCCCCAACGCACTAGACAACCAGTTCTTATAGCCTTTAGCCGTACCCTTATCCTACTCCTCCTCTGTTTCCTCTGGTGATGTAGAGGTTAACCCAGGGCCTGTAGCCCCCCGTTCCAATCCTATTCCCCAGGCGCTATCATTTGTTGACTTCTGTAACCGTAAAAGCCTTGGTTTCATGCATGTTAACATCAGAAGCCTCCTCCCTAAGTTAGTTTTTTTCACTGCTTTAGCACACTCCGCCAACCCTGATGTCCTAACCGTGTCTGAATCCTGGCTTAGGAAGGCCATAAAAAAATCTGAAATTTCCATCCCCAACGTAAACATTTTCCGCCAAGATTGAACTGCCAAAGAGGGTGGAGTTGCAATCTACTGCAGCGATAACTGTGCAGGCTATGTCATGCTATCCAGGTCTGTGCCCAAACAGTTCGAGCTTTTACTTTTAAAAATCCACCTTTCCAGAAATAAGTCTCTCACTGTTGCCCCTTGTTATAGACCCCCCTCAGCTGTGCCCTGGTCACCATGTGAATTACTTGCACCCCATTTATCTTCAGAGTTTGTACTGTTAGGTGACCTAAACTGGGATATGCTTAACAACCCACCCCCGGAAGGTACTTCCGGTTTTGCGAGTAGTCGCACTTCGCTTCGCTCCACAGGTAATATTACACTTCATTACATTACAACGGTTTGATTTGTTTGATCTGAGCAATTCTTCTTAGCTAGCTACATAGCCGTCTTTGTATCAAAAATAATTGTGTAGTTTAGAGTATTAGAGTAATTATCGAGGTTAGCTAGCCAGCTATTTTCGTCCTCCTAACGTAGTCAACACTGCTAGCTAGCCAACTAGCCAACTTCTACCGACTAGCAGCACTGTAGAAACTATTACATTACAACGGAACGACTTGATTAGTGTAGTGTTAGTGTTAGTTAGCTAGCTACATAGTTGTCTTTGCTGTCTTTGTATCTAAGATAATTGAGTAGTTTAGAGTAATTATCGAGGTTTGCTAGCCAGCCGCGACGCGACGCCGTTTTCCAGACTCCAGACTTAGGCAACACACCTAGTCATCATCAAACCCACTGCTAGCTAGCCAACCGTTACCGACTAGCAGCACTGTAGATACTAATACATTACAACGGAAAGATTTGACTAGTGCAGTGTTAGCTAGCTAGCTACATAGTTGTCTTTGTCATAGCTTGATAATTGTGTAGTTTAGAGTAATTATCGAGGTTAGCTAGCCAGCTATTTGTCCCCCGCGACGCCATTTTTCCAAACCTAGCCAACTATTACCGACGAGCAGCATTGTAGAAACTAAATACATTACAAAGGAACGTCTTGATTAGTGTTATGTTAGCTAGCTACATAGCTGCTTTTGTATCACGACAAGGTGTAGTACTGAAACTATCGAGGTTACCTAGCCAGCTACACGTTCAAACAAAGTCAACAACGCAGCCACTGCTAGCTAGCCTACTCCACCAGCCAGCAGTACTGTATCATTTTCGTCATTTTAGTCAATAAGATTTTTGCAACGTAAGCTTAACTTTCTGAACATTCGAGACGTGTAGTCCACTTGTCATTCCAATCTCCTTTGCATTAGCGTAGCCTCTTCTGTAGCTTGTCAACTATGTGTCTGTCTATCCCTGTTCTCTCCCCTCTGCACAGGCCATACAAACGCTTCACACCGCGTGGCCGCTGCCACTCTAACCTGGTGGTCCCAGCGCGCATGACCCACGTGGAGTTCCAGGTCTCCGGCAGCCTCTGGAACTGCCGGTCTGTGGCCAACAAGGCTGAGTTCATCTCAGCCTATGCTACCCTCCAGTCCCTAGATTTCCTGGCGCTGATGGAAACATGGATTACCGCGAGAATCTGTCTCCGCACCACGTGCTCTCAGCACTGGTGTCCCCCAGGGCTCTGTTCTAGGCCCTCTCCTATTCTCGCTTTACACCAAGTCACTTGGCTCTGTCATATCCTCACATGGTCTCTCCTATCATTGCTATGCAGACGACACAATTAATCTTCTCCTTTCCCCCTTCGGCCTTCCCTGTGGCTCAGTTGGTAGAGCATGGTGTTTGCAACGCCAGCATGGTGTGTGCAACGCCAGGGTTGTGGGTTCGATTCCCACGGGGGGCCAGTATAAAAAATAAGTATGAAATGTATGAATTCACTACTGTAAGTCGCTCTGGATAAGAGCGTCTGCTAAATGACTAAAATGTAAAATGTAAATAACCAGGTGGCGAATCGCATCTCTGCATGTCTGGCAGACATATCAGTGTGGATGACGGATCACCACCTCAAGCTGAACCTCGGCAAGACGGAGCTGCTCTTCCTCCCGGGGAAGGACTGCCCGTTCCATGATCTCGCCATCACAGTTGACAACTCCCTTGTGTCCTCCTCCCAGAGTGCTAAGAACCTTGGCGTGACCCTGGACAACACCCTGTCGTTCTCCACTAACATCAAGGCGGTAACCCGATCCTGTAGGTTCATGCTCTACAACATTCGCAGAGTACGACCCTGCCTCACACAGGAAGCGGCGCAGGTCCTAATCCAGGCACTTGTCATCTCCCGTCTGGATTACTGCAACTCGCTGTTGGCTGGGCTCCCTGCCTGTGCCATTAAACCCCTACAACTCATCCAGAACGCCGCAGCCCGTCTGGTGTTCAACCTTCCCAAGTTCTCTCACGTCACCCCGCTCCTCCGCTCCCTCCACTGGCTTCCAGTTGAAGCTCGCATCCGCTACAAGACCATGGTGCTTGCCTACGGAGCTGTGAGGGGAACGGCACCTCCGTACCTTCAGGCTCTGATCAGGCCCTACACCCAAACAAGGGCACTGCGTTCATCCACCTCTGGCCTGCTCGCCTCCCTACCTCTGAGGAAGCACAGTTACCGCTCAGCCCAGTCAAAACTGTTCGCTGCTCTGGCACCCCAATGGTGGAACAAGCTCCCTCACGACGCCAGGACAGCGGAGTCAATCAATACCTTCCGGAGACACCTGAAACCCCACCTCTTTAAGGAATACCTGGGATAGGATAAAGTAATCCTTCTAACACCCCCCCCCCCCCCCCCCCTTAATAGATTTAGATGCACTATTGTAAAGTGGTTGTTCCACTGGATATCATAAGGTGAATGCACCAATTTGTAAGTCGCTCTGGATAAGAGCGTCTGCTAAATGACTTAAATGTAATGTAAATGTAAAAAAATGTCCTACAACCTAAGATAGATGCCCTCAATCTCACACAAAATATCAAGGAACCTAACAGGTACAACCCTAAATTCGTAAACACGGGCACTCTCAGATGTCATCCTGACCAACCTGCCCTCCAAATACACCTCTACCGTCTTCAACCAGGATCTCAGCGATCACTGCCTCATTGCCTGCGTCCATAATGGGTCCGTGGTCAAACGACCACCCCTCATCACTATCAAACGCTCCTTAAAACACTTCAGCGAGTAGGCCTTTCTAATCAACCTGGCCCGGGTATATTGGAAGGATATTGACCTCATTCCGTCAGTAGAGTATACCTGGTTATTCTTTAAAAGTGCTTTCCTCGCCATCTAAAATAAGCATGCCCCATTCAACAACATGTAGAACTAAGAACAGATATAGCCCTTGGTTCACTCCAAACCTGACTGCCCTTGACCAGCACAAAAACATCCTGTGGCGTACTGCATTAGCATCGAACAGCCCCCGCGATATGCAACTTTTCAGGGAAGTTAGGAACCAATTTACACAGGCAGTTAGGAAAGCAAAGGCTAGCTTTTTCAAACAGAAATTTGCATCCTGTAGCACAAACTCCAAAAAGTTCTGGGACACTAAAGTCCATGGAGAATAAGAGCACCTCCTGCCAGCTGCCCACTGCACTGAGGCTAGGAAACACTGTCACCACCGATAAATCTACGATAATCGAGAATTTCAATAAGCATTTTTCTACGGCTGGCCATGCTTTCCACCTGGCTACCTCTACCCCGGTCGACAGCTCTGCACCCCCCACAGCAACTTGCCCAAGCCTCCCCCATTTCTCCTTCACCCAAATCCAGATAGCTGATGTTCTGAAAGAGCTGCAAAATCTGGACCCCTACAAATCAGCTGGGTTAGACAATCTGGACCCTCTCTTTCTAAAATTATCTGCCGCAATTCTTGCAACCCCTATTACTAGCCTGTTCAACCTCTCTTTCGTATTGTCTGAGATCCCTAAAGACTGGAAAGCTGCCGCAGTCATCCCCCTTTTCAAAGGGGGAGACACTCTAGACCCAAACTGTTACAGACCTATATCTATCCTACCCTGCTTTTCTAAAGTCTTCGAAAGCCAAGTTAACAAACAGATCACCGACGATTTCGAATCCCACCGTACCTTCTCCGCTATGCAATCTGGTTTCCGAGCTGGTCATGGGTGCACCTCAGCCATGCTCAAGGTCCTAAACGATATCATATCCGCCATCGACAAAAGACAATACTGTGCAGCCGTCTTCATCGACCTGGCCAAGGCTTTTGACTCTGTCAATCACCGCATTCTTGTTGGCAGACTCAACAGCCTTGGTTTCTCAAATGACTGCCTCGCCTGGTTCACCAACTACTTCTCAGTAAGAGTTCAGTATGTCAAATCGGAGATCATGTTGTCCGGACCTCTAGCAGTCTCTATGGGGCTGCCACAGGGTTAAATTCTCGGGCTGACTATTTTCTCTGTGTACATCAATGATGTCGCTCTTGCTGCTGGTGATTCTGTGATCCACCTCTACGCAGACGACACCATTCTGTATACTTCTGGCCCTTCTTTGGACACTGTGTTAACAAACCTCCAGACGAGCTTCAATGCCATACAACACTCCTTCTGTGGCCTCCAACTTCTCTTAAATGCAAGTAAAACTAAATGCATGCTCTTCAACCGATCGCTGCCCGCACCCGCCCGCCCATCTAGCGTCACTACTCTGGACGGTTCTGACTTAGAATATGTGGATAACTACAAATAGCTAGGTGTCTGGTTAGACTGTAAACTCTCCTTCCAGAGTCACATTAAGCATCTCCAATCCAAAATTAAATCTAGAATCGGCTTCCTATTTCGCTACAAAGCAACCTTTACTCATGCTGCCAAACATACCCTCGTAAAACTGACTATCCTACTGATCCTTGACTTCGGCGATGTCATTTACAAAATAGCCTCCAACACTCTACTTAGCAAATTGGATGTAGTCTATCACAGTGCCATCCGTTTTGTCACCAAAGCCCCATATACCACCCACCACTGCGACTTGTATGCTCTCGTTGGCTGGCCCTCGCTTCATATTCGTCACCAAACCCACTGGCTCCAGGTCATCTATGTCTTTGCTAGGTAAAGCCCCGCCTTATCTCAGCTCACTGGTCACCATAGCAGCACCCACCCGTAGCACGCGCTCCAGCAGGTATATTTCACTGGTCATCCCCAAAGCCAACTCCTCCTTTGGCCAACTTTCCTTCCAGTTCTCTGCTGCCAATGACTGGAACGAATTGCAAAAGTCACTGAAGCTGGAGACTCATATCTCCCTCACTAACTTTAAGCACCAGCTGTCAGAGCAGCTTACCGATCATTGCACCTGTACACAGCCCATCTGTAAATAGCCCACCCAACTACCTCATCCCCATATTGTTATTTATTTTTTTGCTCCTTTGCACCCCAGTATCTCTACTTGCACATCATCTTCTGCACATCTATCACTCCAGGGTTTAATTGCTAAATTGTAATTATTTTGCCACTATGGCCTATTTATTTCCTTACCTCCCTAATCTTACTACATTTGCACTAACTGTATATTGATTTTTCTATTGTGTCATTGACTGTACGTTTGTTTATCCCATGTGTAACTCTGTGTTGTTTGTGTCGCACTGCTTTGCTTTATCTTGGCCAGGTCGCAGTTGTAAATGAGAACTTGTTCTCAACTGGCCTACCTGGTTAAATAAAGGTGAAATAAAAATAAATTAATAAATAAATATTTATGCAAATTTGATATTTGTTTTTTTATTTTATAAATTAGCAAACATTTCTAAAAACCTGTTTTTGCTTTGTCATCTGTGTGTAGATTGACGAGGAAAAAAGCGATTTAATCAGTTATAGAATCAGGCCTAACAAAATGTTGAAAGCCAATGGGTCTGAATACTTTCCTGGACCTACACAGCAGATGGCGAGGGATGTGGACTCATCTTGACAGACTACATTTGAGGTGTGAAAACATTGGAGACATTTTTGAGCTTTGAGAAGTCAATCTTTTACTGGGGTTTGGTAGATAGGATGGTGGTGTTTCTACTGGTGAGACTCCTGCATGTTGTCTTACCAGAGGTTTGAGCTCGGGGGCCATGGCTCCAGCCGTGACCTCCAGCACCTGCAGAGAGTTGACCAGCTCCTGGGCTGCAGCATCCCCCCTCTCCAACTGGAGCTTCGCATCTACAACGCCATAGAGCAGAAATGCATCAATATCACTTCATTGATGACAACACACACAAGAGGTATAGGAAGACGCCCATCTGGAAGTGGACAGTGGGTAGCAAATAGCAATACATCTTGATCATGTTCATTAGGCACCAAATGGGACTGAAACAGGGAAGGGCTACCTTTACTTGTCCAATAAGAAACGTTTGCTTTCAGTTACGGTGCTCCCTAATGAACATGAGCCATATGATCTAATGAAGAGTGTAGCATACCGATGCCTTGGTTGTTCTCCACCACGGCCCTCAAAGGTCCCACCACAAACTCCCACAGGTAGGGCAGTGACCTCGTCAGCTCCTGGCCAAAGTGCCTGGCAACCGTTGTCAGAGAGAACTCGGCACCTCTTCTCTGAACGAGAAATGGCTTTTTATTCTGAAACGGTCAAAATAAACGATAGTCATCAAGAACACAGTCAATACACAGGTAAATGTTTGCTCCCTCTGTCACTCACCTCATCAGTCTCTGTGGTGATGGTGCTGCCGGGTGGCAGTTCAGTGGTGGGGGTCTTGGAGGTTTTGGGGGTGGGGCCCCTCTTGCTGGTGATGACAAATGCTGCCCTCTGGTGGCGGTACAGGGTGATGATGCCCTTGGTCTTATTGACCATGTGGTGCATGCATTCTTTCTCCGGCATGCCAGCTAGGGGTGAGCGAGAGAAAGGGTCAACAGAGTGAGCGTCAGAGGGTTCTATGTAATATCTGTTTCTGGCAGCCACGACCTCGTTAGTGTTAATCTGGGTCATGTTCATCAGGCACCAAATGGGAAAAATCTGACTAAAACAGGGAGGGACCACAAGCTCTCCAGTTTATGTCTACGTTTCACTATGGTGTGCCCTAATGAACATGACCCAGATTAAAAATGTTGTGCATCCCATCCCATACCTTTAACAGTCTGAGTGGGGGGCACGGGGCAGGCCGAGGAGGGCGTGAGCAGGGGGTCCATGCAGATCGACGAACACAGGTTCTTGACAATCTTGGAATTGGGACATGGCTGCCTAGTAGCACACTGCTGCAGCAGCTTGGCGATGAAGGAGGCGGCGTAACCCTGAACCAGGGTGTTCTCCTCCCGCTTAGCCGCCTCCATCAGCGGACGCACCACTGGGTTCAGCTTGTCTGGTAACGCCTGCAGGTTGGGATGAGAGAAAACAAAAATTAGTGTTTGTTATTGGTCAAGTCCAGATAGTCTGTTTCAGTCCGTTCAGTGCCTAATGAACACAACCCAGATTTAACGCTGTACATTTCAGTTTCCATATGATACCATGTACTTCTCTGGCTAATATTGCTGGTATCAATACTATGCCTCTATACTGAAACAAAAATATTAAACACAACAATGTCAAAGATTTTACTGAGATACAGTTCATATGAGGAAATCAGTTCAATTGAAATATATGGATTTCACATGACTGGGCAGGGGCTCAGCCATAGGTGAGCCTGGGAGGGCATAGGCCCACACACTTTGGAGCCAGGCCCACCCACAGGGGGGACAAGGCAATCAGAATTCGTTTTCCCCACAAAAGGGCTTTATTACAGACAGAAATACTCCTCAGCAACCCCCCACAGACGATCCCGCAGGTGAAGAAGCCGGATGTGGAGGTCCTGGGCTGGCGTGGTTGCACGTGGTCTGCAGTTGAGGCCGGTTGGACGTACTGCCAAATTCTCTAAAATTATGTTGGAGGCAGCTTATGGTAGAGAAATTAATGTGCAATTCTCTGGCAACAGCTGGTGGACATTCCTGCAGTCAGCATGCCAATTGCACGCTCCCTCAAAACTTGAGACATTTGTGGCATTGTGTAGTGTGACAAAACTGGACATTTTAAAGTGGCCTGTGTAATGTTCATGCTGTTTAACCTGTTATGGATAGGGGGCAGTATTTTCACGGCCGGATAAAAAACATACCCGATTTAATCTGATTATTACTCCTGCCCAGAAACTAGAATATGCATATAATTATTAGCTTTGGATAGAAAACACTCCAAAGTTTCTAAAACTGTTTGAATGGTGTCTGTGAGTATAACAGAACTCATTTGGCAGGCCAAAACCTGAGAAGATTCTGTACAGGAAGTACCCTGTCTGACCATTTCTTGGCCTTCTTGATCATCTCTATCCAAAACAGGGGATCTCTGCTGTTACGTGACACTTCCTACGGCTCCCATGGGCTCTCAGAAGGCGGCAAAAAGCTGAATGGTGGCTTTGCAGGCCCTGGCTGAAAAACATTAGCGCATTTTGACAGTGGTCGATCAGAGTACAGAGACTGGAGGCGCATGCACGAGGCGACCCCATGTTTTTATTCTTTCGTCTTTGAACTAAAACACGGTTTCCCGGTCGGAATATTAGCGCTTTTTTACGAGAAAAATAGCATAAACATTTATTTTAAACAGCTGTTGGCATGCTTCGAAGTACGGTAATGGAATATTTAGACATTTTTTGTCACGAAACGCGTCGGGCGCGTAACCCTTCGTCACCCTTGGATAGTGTCTTGAACGCACGAACAAAACGCCGCTATTTGGATATAACTATGGATTATTTTGAACCAAACCAACATTTGTTATTGAAGTAGAAGTCCTGGGAGTGCATTCTGACGAAGAACAGCAAAGGTAATCAAACTTTTCTAATAGTAAATCGGAGTTTGGTGAGGGTCAAACTTGGTGGGTGTCAAAATAGCTAGCCTGTGATGGCGTGCTATCTACTCAGAATATTGCAAAATGTGCTTTCACCGAAAAGCTATTTTAAAATCGGACATAGCGAGTGCACAAAGGAGTTCTGTATCTATAATTCTTAAAATAATTGTTATGTTTTTTGTGAACGTTTATCGTGAGTAATTTAGTAAATTCACCGGAAGTGTTCGGTGGGAATGCTAGTTCTGAACGTCACATGCTAATGTAAAAAGCTGGTTTTTGATATAAATATGAACTTGATTGAACAAAACATGCATGTATTATATAACATAATGTCCTAGGAGTGTCATCTGATGAAGATCATCAAAGGTTAGTGCTGCATTTAGCTGTGGTTTTGTTTTTTGTGACATTATATGCTAGCTTGAAAAATGGGTGTCTGATTATTTCTGGCTGGGTACTCTGCTGACATAATCTAATGTTTTTCTTTCGCTGTAAAGCCTTTTTGAAATCGGACAGTGTGGTTAGATAAAGGAGAGTCTTGTCTTTAAAATGGTGTAAAATAGTCATATGTTTGAAAAATTGAAGTTTTTATATTTTTGAGGAATTTGTAATTCGCGCCACGCCTATCATTGGATATTGGAGCAGGTGTTCCGCTAGCGGAACGTCTAGATGTAAGAGTTAATCAGCTTCCTGATATGCCACACCTGTCAGGTGGATGGATTATCTTGGCAAAGGAGAAATGCTCACTAATAGGGATGTAAACAGATTTGTGCACAAAATTTCTGGGATTTTTTATTACAGCTCATGAAACATGGGGCCAACACCTTACACGTTGCATTTATATTTTTGTCCAGTGTAAATGAGGATTAAAAAAAATACGGAATAAAATGCAGCAGCAAAGAGAGACAATGACCTACTTTGGAATGCCAAATAGGGCTTCAATTAACAATATTATGCAAAACAATGCTTTGGCTAGAACAGTGAGCAGAGGGACAAAAATACTTACAAAATGGTAAATCTACATTGAGTACCAAACATTAGGAACACTTTCCTAATATAGAGTTGCCCATCCCCCCTTTTGCCCTCAGAACAGCCTCAATTCATCGAGGCATGGACTCTAACAAGGTGTTGAAAGCGTTCCACCGGGGTGCTGGCCCATGTTGACTCCACTGCCGCCCTCAGTTATGTCAAGTTGGCTGGATGTCCTTTGGGGGGTAGACCATTCTTGATACACACGGGAAACTGTTAAGCGTGAAAAACCCAGCAGCGTTGCAGTTCTTGACATAACCTGGCACCTACTACCATACCCCGTTTAAAAGGCACTAAAATATTTTGTCTTGACCATTCACTCTGAATGGCACACATCCACAATGTCTCAATTGTCTCAAGGCTTAAAAATTCTTTATCTGGTCTCCTCCTCTTCATCTACACTGATTGAAGTAGATTTAAGTGACATCAATAAGGGATCATAGCTTTCACCTGGTCAGTCTATCATGGAAAGAACAGGTGTTCTTCATGTTTTGCACGCTAAGTATATATTTTATGTACAAATTATTAAAACAAAACAATTTGAATAGACATGGTATCGATATCAGAGAAAGCAAAGTGTCGATAAAGAAACAAAGTTTCCAGTATAAGATGACATCTGTGTGGACACACCTACCTGCAGGTTGACCACGGCGCAGGCGGTGAACATGTGGACGCGCAGGTGCAGCTGCTGCCACTCCAAACTGGTCTCGCCCACCGTGGACTGGGCCTGCTGACGCTTGCTGTCCAGTGGATGAAACTGTTTGGACTTCATATCCAGACCCACGGTGGACTCTGCGAAGATGGTGGTCACCTATGTATGGAGGGAAGAACAGAGGATGTAGGTGATTCATAACATTCCTGGGTTTGTCATCGTTCAATACAATGGCGTTCAGCCTCCATTAACCTCAATAGGGTCTATAGTTCAATTCCATCGGAGTTAAGGGAAATGACCCAAAGTCTGATAGGAAATGACAGATTCAGGGCAAATCTCTTTACAAAACAATCATTCCATTACCAATGTTCAACAAAACAGATGAGAACCAGAGGTCGCAATAACACAGAATTCTGAGTTTTTCATGCAGATAAGATAAAACATAACGTTCTGTTAACGCAGGCATTTTGTAAATGCCAATCTAAAATACTTCCCATTGTAATGTCTGCACGCTTCTGTCGCAGTTCGCGCCAAATCCTAACCGTTAAACAAATTGTGCTTTCAGTTGCACTTTCCCACTCAGATGAAAAATCTTGCTCGTCTTCAAACCAATTAAATCCCCCTCATTCACAAAGGTACATTTGATCAGCAGACAGTGCTCTGACTGACGTACTTTTCTCCGGTAGTTTTAGCAAGTTAAAATGCAAGGAAAATTTAGCTGATGGCCATGTATCGTCTACGCTAAAGATACCACGCTCTTTCATAGTAAGCCAATTAACTTATGCGTGGCTGCTAACCAAATAGTGCAGAACTTCAGTTGTCCTCTGAGGAAAACTAAGCTATTTCCTCCCAAATGTTTTGCATTCATTTATTTTGTGTAATGAAAAACTATAGTTGCACTCCCCTGATTACTCTACCGAAGCAAAAAACAAAACAAAAAACCTGTCTTTTGATATTCAATGTAGGTGAAATGGTTTAAAAATATTATTAGGTTTCTGAAACCTAATACGACCCCTGGAGAACATTGATTCAATATTTAAACATAAATGTAATGACTTCAGACAGCTCAAAATGTCTTCTGCTAAAAGCTGCATTTAATCTGTGTTGAGACTGGAGGTTATGAACCTATGAAGACTTAACCAAGGTGGCAAAAACATGGGAAACACTTAGTATAAGCAGCCACCTTCTCCTAAAGCTAGAATTGTTTTTGCTCCCAGATAGTGGCATATTTTATTTTATTTAACTAGGAAAGTCAGTTAAGAACAAATTCTTAATTACAATGACGGCCTACACCGGCCAACGCTGGGCCAATTGTGCATCGCCCTACGGGACTCCCAATCACGGTGGGATGTGATTCAGCCTGGATTCGAACCAGGGACTGTAGTGTCGCCTCTTGCACCGAGATGCAGTGCCTTAGACTGCTGCGCCACTCAGAAGCATAGGACCAGAGACAGTCAATATTAGTACACTACCATCAGTCTCTCTAACACGGCGTCATCATACCCCTGTGTCTCCGTGGCAGACAGGCATAGGGCCATGGCCTTCTTCCCAGACAAGCCAACACACCACAGAGACAACACAAAGCACTATAGTAACCTAACTTTGATCCCCACTGAGCTTAGACTGAACCATGGAGATGGAAGGTGGCCAGTAGGTGGCCCAAAGGTTAGAGGCCGACCAGTAGCCGGAGGGTCGATGATTCGAATCCCGGAACGGGCAATAAAAAAATGCGGTCTGAACTGGCATGAGCAGAAAAATGTCTGTTCTGACAAATAGACAACTGAAATCCATAATGTCATTGAAACACTGGATTTGGCTGACATTTTATCTTTTAGGGATGTAACACAGATACAGTGTGAGTGTCGTCTCACCAGTTCGTTGGCCTGGTCGATAGTGAACACGCTGCAGTTGAGGCGGTCGCGCACGTCGATCTGAGCGTCGGCCAGCAGGGCGATGAGCTGCTTACACTCGTTCTGCATGCGTGTGAAGGGAATGGCGATCTCATCGTAGTACAGCTGCTCTGACAGGATGGCTAACAGGCGAGGCTGGACCATGGCTGACACCACCTGAGTCAAGAGAGGGAGGGGGCAAGGTTTCATTTGACATTGTCTGGGATTCAATGAAACTACAGTTTGCTGGTATCGTGTTGGCTATCTACAGTACACCTTGGACGTCAGCTCAAGCTGAAATTAAAGGTAAAAATCGCTCTGCACAGGTAGTTTGTGTTTGTTTGAATCCCGGCCATAAAAGCAGTTCTAAAATAAATCCTGATAGAATTGTGGTGAACAACTCCTGTTCAGACAGCACCAAACAAAACAATCTGATGACCGAAAAAGAGACTCGGGCCCTACCTTCTGCACGGCGGCCCACTCACAGAGGACCAGTGCCACGACGATGCGCTGCAGGGCAGACTTGGAGTTGAGATGAAAGAGGAGCAGCTGGCCCAGCGACTCAGCCGGCCGGATGTCCTGGGAGGATGAATTGAGCTGCGGGTCGCAAATACACCGACACAAGGCCCCCAACAGCCTGAAGTAGAGAAATAAAATGATTTTAGACAGTCATCATTTATGCAAGTGTTGTAACTGGATTCGTCGCAATTCCACCAGTGTTTGTTTTTTCCTCGCCTTCTTTTGTCGTCAAGAGAACACAAGTTTTAATTTGCATACTGGTTAGTTCAATGAGGAAAACAGTAAGCTGTGATGTGTGAAACGTTTGCATCACAGCCGCTGCTAAATCAAATTAAATTGTATTGGTCACATACACATGGTTAGCAGATGTTATTGAGAGTGTAGCGAAATGCTTATGCTTCTAGATCTGACAGTGCAGCAGTATCTAACAATTCCACAACAACTACCTAATACACACAAATCTAAGGAACCATTACTTTAAGTGACTAGTGTTCCATTTATTAAAGTGGCCAATGATATCAAGTCTGTAGGTAGGCAGCCGCCTCTGTGCTAATGATGGCTGTTTAACAATCTGATGGCCTTGAGATAGAAGCTGTTTTTCAATCTCTGTCCCAGCTTTGATGCACCTGTACTGACATCATCTTCTGGATGGAAGTGGGGTGTACAGGCAGTGGCTCGGGTGGTTATTGTCCTTGATGATCTTTTTGACCTTCCTGTAACACCTGGTGTGTAGGTGTCCTGGAGGGCAGGTAGTTTGCCCCCAGTGATGCATTGTGCAGACCGCACCACCCTCTGCAGAGCCTTGCAGTTGAGGGCGGTGCAGTTGCCGTACCAGGCTGTGATATAGCCCGACATGATGCTCTCGATTGTGCGCCTGTAAAAGTTAGTGAGGGTTTTTGGTGACTAGCCACATTTTTTGAGCCTCCTAAGGTAGAAGAGGAAATGTTGGACCATTTCAGTTTGTCGGTGATACATACACGGAGGAACTTAAAACTTTCCACCTTCTCCACTGCAGTCCCATCGATGTAGATGGGGGGGGTTCACCCTCTGCTGTTTCCTGAAGTCCACGATCATCTCTGATGTTTTGTTGACGTTGAGTGAGAGGTTATTGTCCTGACACCACACTCCGAGGGCCGTCACCTCCTCCCTGTAGGCAGTCTCGTCATTGTTGGTAATCAGGCCTACCACTGTTGTGTCGTCTGCAAACTTGATGATTGAGCTAGAGGCGTGCATGGCCACGCAGTCATGGGTGAACAGGGAGTACAGGAGGGGGCTGAGAACGCACACTTGTGGGGCCCCAGTGTTGAAGATCAGTGGAGTGCAGTTGTTTCCTACCTTCACCACCTGGGGGCGGCCCGTCAGTAAGTCCAGGACCCAGTGGCACAGGGCGGGGTCAACACCCAGCGACTCAAGTTTAATGATGAGTTTGGAGGGTACTATGGTGTTAAATGCTGAGCTGTAGTGAATGAACAGCATTCTCAAAAGGGATTCCTCTTGTCCAGATGGGATAGGGCAGTGTGATGGCGATTGCATTGTCTGTGGATCTATTGGGGCGGTAAGCAAAATGAAGTGGGTCTAGGGTGACAGGTAGGGTGGAGGTGATATGATCCTTGACTAGTCTCACAAAGCACTTCAGGATGACAGGAGTGCTACAGGGCAGTGGTCATTTAGTTCAGTTACCTTGGCTTTCTTGGGAACAGGAACAATGGTGGCCATCTTGAAGCATATGGGGACAGTAGACTGGGATAGAGATTGATTGAATGTCCGTAAACACACCAGCCAGCTGGTCTGCGCATACTCTGAGGACGCGGCTAGGGATGCCGTCTCGGCCAGCAGCCTTGCGAGGGTTAACCCATTTTAAATGTTTTACTCACGTCGGCCACGGAGAAGGTGCCCAAAGTTTTTGGTAGCGGTTCGCGTCGGTGGCACTGTACGGTCCTCAAAGCGTGCAAAGGAGTTGATTAATTTGTCTGGAAGCAAGACGACGGTTTTCTTTTTGTAATCCGTGATCCTCTGTAGACCCCGTCACATACGTTTCGTGTTTGAGCCGTTGAATTGCGACTCCACATTGTCTCTATACTGACACTTTGCTTGTTTGATTGCCTTACGGAGGGAATAACTACACTGTTTGTATTTGGCCATATTCCCAGTTGCCTTGCCATGAAAAAATGCGGTGGTACGTGCTTTCAGTTTTGTGCGAATGCTGCCATCAATCCACGGTTTCTGGTTAGGGAAGGTTTTAATATTCACAGTGGGTACAACATCTCCTATACACTTCCTTATAAACTCGCTCACCGAGTCAGCGTTGTTATCTGAGGCTATCTGGAAAATATCCCAGTCCACGTGATTGAAGCAATCTTGAAACGTGGAATCCGATAGGTCTATCCGACACTGGGCCGACCAAAGCAAGGGCACTTTCCGTTTTAGTTTCTGCCTATAGGAGGGGAGCAACAAGATGAAGTCATGGTCAGATTTGCCAAAAGGAGGGTGGGGGAGGGCCTTGTATGCATCGCGGAAGTTGGAGTAGCAATGGTTGAGTGTGTTACTCGCTTGTGTACTGCAATCGATATGCTGATAGCTAATTTGAGAACAAAGCTACCTAAATTCTTTGTTAAAATCCCCAGCTACAATATATGCAGCCTCAGGATATGGTTTCCAGTTTGCATAAAGTCCAGTGAAGTTCCTTGATGACCGTCTTGGTATCCGCTTACAGGGGGATATACACGGCTGTGACAATAACGGAGGAGAGTTCTCTTGGGAGATAATACGGTCACTATTTGATTGAGGAATTCTAGGTCAAGTGAACAAAAGGACTTGAGTTCCTGTATGTTGTTACAGTTACACCATTTGTTATTAATCATCGCTCTTCTTACCGGAGAGATGGTTATTCCGGTCTGCGCGATGCACTGAAAATCCTGTTAGCTATACTGACTCTGACAGCATGTCCCAAGCTAGCCATGTTTCCGTGAAACAGAGTATGTTACAATCCCGGATATCTCTTTGGAAAGCAAGTTTTACCCTAATTTCGTCAACTTTGTTAACTAGGGACCGGACAATAGCGAGTAATATACTCAGAAGCGGTGAGTGGTGTGCGCGCTTCCGAAGCCTCACTAGAAGACTGCTCCGGCACCCTCTCCTCCGGCTGCATTGTTTTGAGTCGGCCTCTGGAATCAGTTCGAATGCCCTGGGAGGTGCAAACAAAGGATCCGCTTTGGGAAAGTCTTATTCCTGGTCGTAGTGCTGGTTGTGCTGGTAAATTGACGTCTCTCTGATATCCAATAGTTCTTCCCGGCTATATGTAATAACACATAAGGTTCTCTGGGCTAACTATGTAAGAAATACATAAAAAAAACAAAATACTGTACAGTTTTCTAAGGACTAGAACCAAAGCTGTCATCTCTTTGGCGCCATCTTTCATCAGGCCACCACTCCCCAAAAAATATGATTTTTTAATAGTTTTCATGATAGTAATGTTTGAGTCACTCATGGCATAAGACCACTGCATAAACCATGGCAAAATGTGTAAAATTGCAGGAAATTAGCTTTAAAAACAGCAAAAGTTTGTCTCTGCGTCCACTATCAGTCAACATACAGTGCATTCGGGAAGTACTCCGACCCCTTGACTTTTTCCACATTGTCACGTTACAGCCATATTCTAAAATGGATTAAATAGTTTTTTCCCCCCTCAATCCACACACAATACCCCATAATGACACGCAAAAACAGGTATAGACATTTTTGCTAATTGAATACACATTTTAAACTGAATTATCACATTTACATTTGATAAGTATAAATATTCAGACCCTTAACTCAGTACTTTGTTGCAACACATTTGGCAGCGATTACTGCCTTGAGTCTTGGGTATGACCCTACAAGCTCCCTGACCAAGGCCCTTCTCCCCAGATTGCTCAGTTTGGCTGGGCGGCCAGCACTAGGAAGAGTCTTGGTGGTTCCAAACTTCTTTCAAGAGTGATGAAGGCCGCCTCCCGAGTGGAGCAGTGGTCTAAGGCACTGCATCGCAGTGCTTGAGGCGTCACTAGACCCGGGTTCAAACCCAGGCTGTGTCACAACTGGCAGTGACCGGGAGTCCCATAGGACAGCGCACTATTGGCCCAGCATCGTCCGGGTTAGGGGAGGCTTTACTTGACTCATCGCGCTCTAGTGACTCTTTGTGGCAGTCCGGGCGCCTGCAGGCTGACTTCGGTCATCAGTTGAACAGTGTTTCCTCCGACACATTGGTGCACCTGGCTTCTGGGTTAAGCGGGCAGGTGTTAAGAAGTGTGGTTTGGCATGGCATGACTTTTGCCTCTCTCCATATTGGGGAGTTGCAGCGATGAGACAAGATCGACAATGGGGAGAAAAAGGGCGTAAAATACACAAAAATTAAAATGTGTTCTTGGGGACCTTCAATGCTGAAGACATTTTTGGTACCCTTCCCCAGATCTGTGCCTCGACACAATCCTGTCTCGAATCTCTACGGACAATGCCTTCGACCTCATGGCTTGGTTTTTGCTCTGACATGCACTGTCAACTGTGGGACCTTATATAGACTGGTGTGTGCCTTTCCAAATCATTTCCAATCAATTGAATTTACCACAGGTGAACTCCAATCAAGTTGTAGAAACATCTCAAGGATGATCAATGGAAACAGGATGCACCTGAGCTCAATTTTGAGTCTCATAGCAAAGGGCCGGAATACTTAAGTAAATAAGGTAAATTTTTTATAAATGTGCGAAAATGTATAAAAACCTGTTTTCACTTAGTCATTATGGGGTATTGTGTGTAGATCAATGAGGGAAAAAAACTTTTGTCCATTTTAGAATAAGGATGTGTAAGGTAACTAAATGTGGAAAAAGTCAAGGGGTCTGAATACTTTCCGAATGCACTGTATACCAGGACGACCAGGCACTAAGAGGCCTGGAGACAAAACGATGTCAGATGACCGAGTTGCTCTTGCACCAAGTAATGAACAGGCCAACCTGGAGTAACAGCTGGCTGCAGATACCATAAAGTGCTGCATTCAGTTCTTAATCTTAGTCTCTCAGGATCCAACCGCTGCCTACTGTCCCAAATCTACCATTTAGTGATTTTTCTTAAATCTCTCTAGGGATAAAAATTAGATTGAGGAAAAGAAACAGAGACTAACTTAGCGGCCATGAGTCGAGCCCGTGTCACCACATAGTCCCGCGTCACTGGGTCCTCGGTCACGGTTTCTGCCCCGGCGATGTACTCCTGAACAGTCTCCTTCACTTGAACCAAGGCTCCCTGGCGAGGCTTCCCACCAGCCTTCTCCTGTCAAATGATATTAGAGAACATCTGCATCAGAACCCTGGGTCGAGTTCAGTAGGCCTGAAATGTTTATTTTTTGCCCAAAACGGACTACCATCTGAGGTTGTCCAATAAGAACAGTCACTTTTGTTTTCCATTGCAAAAAGTGCCTACAGTGTGCCCTAATGAATAGCGCCCTAGACTATTGCATCATACGAGGCAATATACAATCAGTGGTCAGTTTATTAGGTACAACATCTAGTACCGGGTTGTTGCCCCCCCTTGCCTCCAGAACAACCTGAATTATTTGGGGCATGGAAACATTGCTCAATTGGTATCAAGGGACCTAACGTGTGCCAGGAAACATTCCCCACACCATTACACCACCAGCCTGTAACGTTGACACCAGGCAGGATGTGGCCATGGACTTATGCTGCCTACGCCAAATCCTGTGTCATCAGCATGAGAACAGGAACCAGGAATCGTCTGACCAGGCAATGTTTTCCACTCCTCAATTGTTCAGTGTTGGTGATCACGCGATCACCCATTGGAGCCGCTTATTGGTTTTAGCCGATAGGAGTGGAATCTGGTGTGGGCACCTGTTGCAATATCCCATCCATGACAAGGACAGACGAGTTATGCGTTCCGATATGCCGTTCTGCACAACACTGTTGTACTGCACCGTTATTTGTCTGTTTGTGGCCCACCTGTTAGCTTGCACGATTTTTGCCATTCTCCTTTGACATCTCATCAATGAGCTGTTTTCGCCCACATGACTGCAGCTGACTGGATGTTTTGTTTGTCGCCCCATTATCTGTAAACCCTAGACAATGTCTTGCGTGAAAAGCCCCAAAGGCCGGCCATTTGAGATTCTGGAACGGCGCGCCTGGTACCAACGATCATACCATGCTCAAAGTTGCTTAGGTCACTAGTTTTGCCCATTCTAAAGTTCAATCGAACAGTAATTCAATGCCTTGACGCCTGTGCTTGCTTTATATAGCAAGCCACGGCCACGTGACTCTTTGTCTGTAGGAGCGGGGTGTTAACGGTGTACCTAATAAACTGGCCACTGAGTGTATATCCTAAGGGAGCACTTTAATGTTGGAATAAGAGCACAATTGAGAATAGAATCTGCAGCAGATGTAACGATCAGTCCTAACGGAGTAACCATCCTCTCACCTTGCAGCGAGACTTGACTTCCAGCAGCATGTTGATGTCTATGGGGATATGAGAGGCTTGCATCATCAGACAGAGCCAGGCGCCCATCCAGGGACAGCTGGCTGCTACTACGTACTGCTGAGGGGCCTGGCGCAGCAGCTCGGTCCACACCTGCAAGAAGACAAAACTCGTTAAAAACAGCAGCCAGGAATCAGGAGGGAATAAGCAGGAAAATTTGAATCTGTCAACTAGGATTTCTGGAAAACCAGGGAATTTATAGAAAAATTACAGGAATGTAGCATCCCTAGTCAGGATATATAACTTGAGCCATGTTTACATTAACTTGTCCAGTGATTTTTTTGTTGACATTTAGAAAGTGTGAATAGAAAACAGATGCAACAATTGCCTGCTAGGGTGCATTTCCATTTCACAATCATGTCGATAAAAACAGCTGGATGTAATGACATCACAAAAATAAAATTAACATCTGCAAAAACCTAGTGTCATTAAAAAAAAAGTGGTTGAAGTGTTTCGATTCCGCATTTAGGCAAATTGCGCATGAATAAATTGACGAGAGCATGTATGCCCTCCCACCTCCCATCTGTTTCATGCCTCAGGTATCCTGTGAAAGCCAGCATGGATAGAATGCAATAATTTATTAATACTTGCCGTATTCCAATAATGCTCATGTGCCAACATATTGCCCCGGTCTATGTCATGATGAAACTTGCACTCCTGTACATCTGAAATAATTTATTTTACCAGGTAAGTTGACTGAGAACACATTCTCATTTACAGCAACAACCTGAGGAATAGTAACAGGGGAGAGGAAGGGGGATGAATGACCCAATTAGAACCTGGGGATGATTAGGTGGCCATGATGGAGTGAGGGCCAGATTGGGAATTTAGCCAGATTAACACCCTACTCTTACGATAAGTGCCATGGTATCTTTAGTGACCCCAGAGAGTCAGGACACCTGTTTAACGGCCCATCCAAAAGACAGTACCTTACACAGGGCAATGTCAATCACTGCCCTGGGACATTGGAAGATATATATTTATTTATTAGTACCTGTCAAAACTTTGGACACACCTACTCATTCAAGGCTTTTCTGGGCAGGTAGCCTAGTGGTTAGAGCGTTGGGCCAGTAACCGGAAGGTTGCTGTATCGTAACCCCGAGCTTACAAGGTAAAAATATGTCGTTCAGCCACAGAGCAAGGCAGTTAACCCACTGTTCCTGAAGACGTGGATGTCGATTAAGGCAGACCCCCGCACCCCTGATTCAGAGGGGTTAGGTTAAATTCCCTTTGTTTATTTTTACTATTTTCTACAATGTAGAACAATAGTGAACACATCAAAACTATGAAATAACACATATGGAATCATGTAGTGTTAAAAAAAAAGTATTAAATAAATCAAAATCTATTTTATATTTCACATTCTACAAAGTAGCCCCCCTTTGCCTTGACAGCTTTGCACACTCATGGCATTCTCTCAACCAGCTTCATGAGGTAGTCACCTGGAATGCAGTTCAATTGACAGGTGTGCCTCATTAAGTTAATTGGTGGGATCTCTGTCCTTCTTAATGCTTTTGACCCAATTAGTTGTGTTGTGACAAGGTAGGGGTGGTATACAGAATATAGCCCTATTTGGTCCATATAAGTCCATATTAAGGCAAGAACAGCTTAATTAAGCAAAGAGAAACGACAGGACCGCCACAGGAAAGGAAGACCCAGAGTTACCTCTGCTGCAGAGGATGAGTTCCTTATTTTACCTTTAATTAACTAGGCAAGTCAGTTAAGAACAAATTCTTATTTACAATGACGGCCTAACCCGGCCAAACCCTAACAATGCTGGGCCAATTGTGTGCTGCCCTATGGGACTCCCAATCACGTCCGGATGTGATGCAGCCTGGATTCGAACCAGGGTCTGTAGGGACACCTCTAGCACTGAGATGCAGTGCTTTACACCGCTGTGCCACTCGGGAGCCCAGCCTCAGAAATCGCAGCCCAAATAAATGCATCAGAGTTCAAGTAAAAGACACATCTCAACATCAACTGTTCAGAGGAGACTGCCTGAATCAGGCGTTCATGGTCGAATTGCTGCAAAGAAACCACTACTATAGGACACAAATAAGAAGAGACTTACTTTGGCCAAGAAAACAAGCAATTAGACCGGTGGAAATCTGTCCTTTGGTCTGATGAGTCCAAATAGATTTTCAGTTCCAACCGCCATGTCTTTGTGAGACGCAGAGTAGGTGAACGGATGATCTTCGCATGTGTAGTTCCCACCGTGAAGCATGGAGGAGGAGGTGTGATGGTGCTTTGCTGGTGACATTGTCAGTGATTTATTTAGAATTCAAGACACACTTAGCCAGCATTGCTACCACAGCATTATGCAGCGATACGCCATCCCATCTGGTTTGCGCTTAGTGGGACTGTAATTTGTTTTTCAACAGGACAATGACCCAACACACCTCCAGCCTATGTAAGGGGCTATTTGACAAATAAGGAGAGTGATGGAGTGCTGCATCAGGTGACGAGAACCCTCCAAAATCACCTAACCTCAAACCAAATTGAGATGGTTTGCAATGAGTTGGACCGCGGAGTAATGGAAAAGCATCCAACAAGTGCTCAGCATGTGGGAACTCCTGCAAGACTGTTGGAAAAGCATTGCAGGTGAAGCTGGTTGAGAGAATGCCAAGAGTGTGCAAAGCTGTCATCAAGGCAAAGGGTGGCTACTTTGAAGATTTTTGTTTTAACACATTTACTACATGATTCCATACATGTTATTTCATAGTTTGTCTTCACTATTATTCTAGAATGTAGAAAATAGTAAAAATTAAGAAAAATCCTTGAATGAGTAGGTATCCTATATATATACTTTTTAATGACCTCATGAAAGAGTGCATCCTACTGGCCCTCCAACACCACTTCCAGCAGCATCTGGTCTCCCATCCAGGACCAACCCTGCTTAGCTTCAGAGGCAAGTCAGCAGTGGGATGCAGGGTGGTATGCTGCTTGCAAATTGAATGGAGAAACTTTCAAGCTAACCTGAAAAGGCGAAGCTATTCAGGAATTCAGGATAATCTTTGTCATCTCGCAAAGAAAACATTTTATAGTTGATTTTTTTTTAAATGCAAGCACTAGGCACTTAGAATTAAATGTGGAGAAGAGCTTATAGTTACGCGATGACATCACATGCACCGTAGCATCAAAATCATTTGGCAATCATTTATTCTAAAAACAGTTTCCATCATTTGTCGCAATAAAAGTTAGACAAAAGACAACCCCACCCGTTGAACGGATAAAAATGTTGTCGATCTTTAGAAAATGTCTCCTATGTCTGCCATTTTTTATTACACGTTACAATTTGTTTGCGAAATTGCTTTTGTCTAATAAACCTGGGTCAATGGAAACCTGACTAGTGTGGTGTGTGTGTGCGTCTCAAACCTTTTGGATGAGGTCCAGGATCTCCTGATTGCTCTCCAGGATGCAGGACTGGAAGATGTGTCGTAGCATGTCTTGCAGGACCTGGTTGAGCCATAATGCACAGCTCTGGAACAACACAAAACAGACTTCAGTTATGACAACGAAGAGTTGTATTCATACATTAGCATTCCAAAATTTGGCCCAACCTCAAAAATCGATGACTAGACGGGCGCTATGTTGATTTTGTCCACACACACACACACACGCAATCAGGACACGCAGGTTGAAAAATCAAAACTCTGAACCAACTATAGCTAATTTGTCCTGGGATATAAACATTGGGTTGATGTTATTTTACCTGAAATGCACAAGGTCCTCTACTCCGACAATTAATACACAGACAAAAGGATAACCCGAGTTTGTTTCTAGTAATCTCTCCTCCTTCAGGCTTCTTGTTCTTCTTTGGACTTTATATGGCGGTTGGCAACCAACTTTAAGGTGCATTACCACCACGACCTGGACTGGAGTGTGGACCTCAGTTCATCTTCCAAATCACCCATGTGGGTATATGCTCCTAAAAACCAATGAGGAGATTGGAGAGGCAGGACTAGCAGCATGTCAAGCTTCACAAATAGAACCAAGTTCTATTTCAGCGCCTGGCTACTGTGGTGGTTAATTTCTGTATTACCAAATGAGGAGAGAGACAAACTTCACACACCAGTCAGAGTTATACTTAAACTACATCTTTAATAATAAGAGCTTTGCAATAGCAATGACTTTCAACGATTCCCTATTTCTAATGAACCGTTGAGAGTGACCACACAATGGCTACTGAGATCTTTTATAGCAAAGATCCACCCCCCTAGTTGACATAACAAACCACAGATATTTGGAACAGTTCACAAAGGAAGACTTTATAATGAGAAAGGAGTATCCCGTAGCCAGATAGCATTCGCTATAAATTATCGTTCAGTTTGGTCCCTAAGACGAGGTTCTAATGTCGTTCCTGGTACTTCATAGCACAAAACCACCAACTCATCCCATGGCATACCAACTCATCCAATGGCATAACTCAATTGTCAACTCTAGATACTCCCATCTCAAGTAAAACCCCTTCTTGACCCCTCTCCTGGACAAGCTCACTGAGGGGAGTGAGCTTCTAGGTCATACACTATCCCAGGATAAGTGCAACATCAGAGGGGACATACAATGTTTCCAGACACTGCCATACACCTCCCCCCAATGCCAAAGGAGGGAGTGACTTGCGCACAGACATTGTGGAGACAAGTAATTGGTTCCCCATTAATCACACCATCCCTTCACATGGTTTAAGAGTAGGTAAAAACACATTCACATATGAAAACCATGTTCCATCCTGTCCTCTTCCCTTTCTGATATTCTGCATAGCACCAGAGACATGTAAAAGACAAGTCTGACCTCTCCCCTCTCTGGGCCCCATGTGACTGTGCCCGATCTGAGGGAAGAAGTGCAACTGCCAACACCAGAGTCCAAAGGGATACATTCTAATAACAAGTATATCACATAAGCATATTATGCAGATAAGACATCTTAATTATCTGTTACCCAAAACTAATTCCGATTCACCCGCCACACTACGCAGCGTCGTTGACGTGCGCAAGCAGTGTGGATGCAATGACTGAATAACATGTATACATTTATTTTGTAACGCGAGCGGTGTGGTCAGCATGTAAGGCCCTACATGTGTGGAGACCGGAGAGGATTTGATTGGTACAAGCAATATGGTGAAACTTCCACCTAGGGGGCAAGGCAGAGCTATTACCTTATTACTTACACCTGTCAAATCCTCTTAGATTTTACACTAGTGCATAGGGGTCTATTTAGGATTGGGCCATTGACATATTTCTCTTACAAACCCACCTGGTCAGCTTTGGATAGAAGGGTGAAAAGGGTCTCTAGTGCGGCCCGTCTAACTGATGATATGGTGTGTCTAAGGAATGGCCAGACCCGAGGGACGAGGACCGTTAGGGACTGCTGCATGCTGGAGGGACAAAAAGAGAGCGTTGTTGGGCCTATCATCCCTTGCAAAAGTTGTCCTTAGTATATCCAAAGCAAGTTTCATTGACAAAGGGAACCACAACAACAAACACGTACTGGTTTGAACGTTTCTCAGCCATAAACACCATTGACTTTACAAGACCTGCTTTTTACCACAATTGTTAGCGCAATTTTTTTTGGACTGTAAGATCATCGGAATGTTCCTTAAAGTACAAGATGTTCATGATTTCGATGATGAAGTGGGAGAAGAGGTTATATCTGTACAGACAGGAGAGGTGTCGCTCACCTGCACTGTCGGACTTGAGGGTAGGCGAGCAGAGAGGACAGTAGGGTCATGATGCTGTTGGTGGAGGCTGTCAGATCATCCAGCTCCAGGAGAGCATCCCACAGGGAGTTCACTATGAATGGGACCTGAACAATACCGGGAAAAAAACAGCAGTCATGATCTACATAAAACAGAGACAACTGCTATGGTTAGCACAGTACTGAAAAAAAAAGAGCAAATAAACATCAAACTGGGTTGTGTTCATCAGCAAACTCAATGGAAAACATTTTTGCAACGGAAAACGAAAATGTCCAGGTAGTCCATCCCGATTTCAATCAGTTCTCTTCCATTTGGTGCCAACTGAACACCATCCCCATTGTGCCATAGACATGCCAAGAATTTTGAGCACCACTTCTGCTCGGCGGCGGCACCCACCCCGCAGACCCCACAACGGCGCGGGCGACACCCACACTGCTCAAATCATAGCTACATTTGTTTTGTTTTTTTGCCTTATGTTAGCAGAAGACTGCCTCGGTAGGAATGGTAGGCTGTTCTTCAGTAATTAATTATACTAAACTAAAATATAAAAACGCAACAAGATTTTACTGAGTTACAATTTATATAAGGAATATCTGTCAATTGAAATAAATTAATTTGGGTATAATCGATGGATTTCACGACTGGGAATACAGATATGCCTCGTTTGGTCACATATACCTTTAAAATTGATTGTGGCCTTTCTAATGTTGTCACACTTATCTTCAATGGCTGTGCGAAGTCGCTGGATATTGGAACACGGCGACCCAGAGCATCCCAAACATGCTCAATTTGTGACATGTCTGATGAGTATGCAGGCCATGGAAGAACTGGGACATTTTCAGCTTCCAGGAATTGTTTACAGATCCTTGCGACATGGGGCTGTGCATGATCATGCTGAAACATGAGGTGATGGCGGCAGATGAATGGCACAACAATGGGCCGTAGGATCTTATCACGGTATCTCTGTGCATTCAAATTGCCATCAATAAAATGCAATTGTGTTCGTAGCTTATGCCTGCCCATACCATAACCCTACCATGGAGGACTCTGTTCACAACGCTGACATCAGCACACCGCTCGCCCACACAACACCATACACGTGGTCTACGGTTGTGAGGCCGGTTGGACATACAGCCAAAGTCTTTAAAACAACATTGGAAGCGGCTTTAACGTTCAATTCTCGGGCAACAGCTCTGATGGACATTCCTGCAGTCAGCATGCCAATTGCACGCTCCATCAAAAAGTGGCGTTGTGTGACAAAACTGTACATTTTAGAGTGGCCTTTTATTGTCCCCAGCACAAAGTGCACCTGTGTAATGATCATGCTGTTTAATCAGCTTCTTGATAATCCAGCCACCTGACAAGTGTGGCATATCTTGGCAAAGGAGAAATGCTCACTAACAGGGATGTTAACAAATTTGTGCATCAAATTTGAGAGAAATAAGCTATTTGTGCATATTGAACATTTCTGGGATCTTATTTCAGCTCATGAAACATGGGACCAACACTTCATGTTGCACTTATATTTTTAAAATGTACAATCAGGGCTCTCCCTAGGATATTCTGACAAGGTGGGGTTGATGTAGGACTAAGGTTGGGAGGTCCCGAGGGGCGGGGGGGTCAGTCAATTTCCCCCTCAAGAAGTTGGAGCATTTAGCATTTTTTTTTTTTACCTGTAATTGCCATTTCCTGAAACTTAGTCTTGAAGTATTGTGTTTGATCCTAAAAATGTCACATTATTCTAGGTAAAATTTAGGGGTAATGATTATTCTCATTATTAGGTCTATGTGGCTAGTCTAGTGAAAATGGCTTCTTAAATTTTGTTTGGGGAGATAATTGAGAACAATTCAATTACTGGACGCAAAGTAGCTAGTAGTCTAGCTCACTGTAGGCTATTTGGAATAGGAAACTGAACTAGGCCTATAGGAGCTTGTTTCAGATCTCCATCTCTGACCTAATCCATCAAGTTAAGTCTGACTACTAGGCTACCATTCATTCAACATGCCTCGTTGACATCGGTGAACTGACTATTATCATAATTAGCAGCCTACTGTTGACATACAGCTATTAAAAGAGGACCGATCAAGAACTGATTAATTAACATAGGCCTACTAATCTTTAAGAGTCTAACATAACGGTTTCTGTTTCCATCCACGCAGCAACACACACTGAACTACGATTCGTTGCTTTCTGGGATCAGAGCAGACCGCTAGAGATGAGTCAAAAATCACAATGTGCCAACTAGAAAACTATTTTAGGGTTGTTTTTCGTACCAGCGTACTTTAACCTCAAATTGCATGCATGGTGGGCAAAATGTGTGCAGGTTGGCAGGTCTGAAGAAGTTACCAATGACAACAAAGGCAAAGCCATGGGACAGGCATGACAGAGGGGTGAAGTTGGAGAGAGGCTAAGGAGCAGTTAAGGTGACCACATGTAAAGAGTGACTGTAGCGAGGAGCTCCTGTCTGACCTTGTTGGGGAGTAGCTGCACTAACCCGTCCACCACAGGGATGAGGGCCGCGGCCGCCACCGCTCTGACATCATCATCCAGGTCCTGCAGCCCCTCCGTGATGGCAGGGAGCACCCGTGGAAGCAGAGCGGATATCAGGTCCTGAGATAAAAGCGAGGGAGCGAGATTTTTTTTTTATAGAAAGACAATGAGTGCAGTCCTGGGATCATGAACTAGATTCAGCCTTTTTTTGCTCATCAAACTTGGGGGGGGGACAAATAAACTCACCCATGGGCTAAATTCAGCCAGTTGAGGAACCCTGGTCTAGTCTACAGTATGCATGTATAAAACACTCGTTTTACTGCCTTAAAATGGATAACACACATCATGCATGGTGGACAGCAGAGGCAAGCAGACAGGACAGGAGGTTTTTGGTACCTGTCGGACTGCCAGGCCATACTTGATGCCCAGAAGACCCCCGTGCCGGACCTCCCACTGGTCCTCTGTCAGCAGCTTCAGCAGGATGTCTACTGTCATGGCAACACCACTGTCAGTCATGTGGCGCAAGGCCACGCCCAGTGTCTGGGCACAGGTCTCTCTAACCGGAGCCACCACCTGACCAAAGAGACAGCATGTTGGACATACAGCAAAGCTTGACTCGTAAATGCCCGTGAGTAGGGTTGCAAAATACCGTAAACTCTTGCTTTTTTTATGTTCCTGGAATATTGTTACTTTTCCCCAGAGCAGTAGTCACCAACCTCGAGTCAAGATCACTTGGAGTCAAAATGCAAACCGAGGACTACCGCTCAGATCATTATACATACAGTTGAAGTCAGAAGTTCACATACACCTTAGCCAAATACATTTAAAATCAGTTTTTTACATTGCTGACATTTAATCCTAGTAAAAATTCCCTCTCTTAGACCAGTTAGGATCACCACTTTATTTTAAGAATGTGAAATGTCAGAATAATAGTAGAGAGAAGGATTTATTTCAGCTTTTATTTCTTTCATCACATTCCCAGTGGGTCAGAAGTTTACATACACTCAATAAGTATTTGGTACTATTGCCTTTAAATTGTTTAACTTGCGTTAAACGTTTTGGGTAGCCTTCCACAAGCTTCCCACAATAAGTTGGGTGAATTTTGGCCCATTCCTCCTGACAGAGCTGGTGTAACTGAGTCAGGTTTGTAGGCCACCTTGCTCGCACACACTTTTTCAGTTCTGCCCACAAGTTTTTTGTAGGATTTAGGTCAGGGCTTTGTGATGGCCACTCCAACACCTTGACTTTGTTGTCCTTAAGCCATTTTGCCACAACTTTGGAAGTATGCTTGGGGTCATTGTCCATTTGGAAGTCCCATTTGCGACCAAGCTATCACTTCCTGACTGACGTCTTGAAATGTTGCTTCAATATATCCACAATATTCCCTCCTCATGATGCCATCTATTTTGTGAAGTGCACCAGTCCCTCCTGCAGCAAAGCACCCACACAACATGATGCTGCCACCCCAGTGCTTCACGGTTGGCATGGTGTTCTTCAGCTTGAAAGCGTCCCCCTTTTTCCTTCAAATATAACGATGGTCATTATGCCCAAACAGTTCTATTTTTGTTTCATCAGACCAGAGGACAATTCTCCAAAAAGTAAGATATTTGTCCCCATGTGCAGTTGCAAACCGTAGTCTGGCTTTTTTATGCTGGTTTTGGAGCAGTGGCTTATTCCTTGCTGAGCGGCCTTTCAGGTTATGTTGATATAGGACTCGTTTTAGTGGATATAGATACTTTTGTACCCGTTTCCTCCAGCATCATCACAAGGTCCTTTGCTGTTGTTCCGGGATTGATGTGCACTTTTTGCACCAAAGTACGTTTATCTCTAGGAGACTGAATGCGTCTCCTTCCTGAGCGGTATGACGGCTGCGTGATCCCACGGTGTTTATACTTGTGTACTATTGTTTGTACAGATGACGTGGTACCTTCAGGTGTTTGGAAATTGCTCCCAAGGATGAACCAGACTTGTGGAAGTCTACCATTTATTTTCTGTGGTCTTGGCTGATTTATTTAGATTTTCCCATGATGTCAAGCAAAGAGATACTGAGTTTGAAGGTAGGCCTTGAAATCCATCTACAAGTACACCTCCAATTGAATCAAATTATGTCAATTGGCCTATCAGAAGCTTCTAAAGCCATGACAATTTTCTGGAAGTTTCCAAGCTGTTCGAAGGTACAGTCAATTTAGTGTATGTAAACTTCTGACCCACTGGAATTGTGATGCAGTGAATTATAAGTGAAATAATCTGCAAACAATTGTTGTTAAAATTACTTGTGTCATGCACAAAGTAGATGTCCTAACTTTCCAAAACTATAGCTTGTTAACAAGAAATTTGTGGAGTGGTTGAAAAACGAGTTTGAATGACTCCAAACTAAGTGTATGTAAACTTACGACTTCAATACATACATACACAGTGCCTTGCAAAAGTATTCATCCCCCTTGGCGTTTCTCCTATTTTGTTTCTTTTTTATTTCTCCTATATTACAACCTGTAATTTACATGGATTTTTATTTGGATTTCATGTAATGGACATGCACAAAATAGTCCAAATTGGTGAAGTGAAATTCCTTCTTTCAAAAAAAACAAAAGTGGTGCGTGAATATGTATTCACCCCCTTTGCTAAGAAGCCCCTAAATAGGATCTGGTGCAACCAATTAACTTCAGAAGTTAAATAAAGTTCACCTGTGTGCAATCTAAGTGTCACATGATCTCAGTATGAACTCAGCAAAAAAGAAAAGTCCTCTTGCTGTCAACAACATTTATTTTTCAGCAAAATGAACATGTGCAAATATTTGTATGAACACAAGATTTAACAATTGAGACAAGCTGAACAAGTTCCATAGACATGTGACTAACAAAAATTGAATAATGTGTCCTGAACAAAGGGTCAAAATCTAAAGTAATAGTCAGTATCTGGTGTGGCCACCAGCTGCATTAAGTACTGCAGCGCATCTCCTGAGATTTGCCAGTTCTTGCTGTGAGATATTACCCCACTCTTCCACCAAGGCACCTGCATGTTCCCGGACATTTCTGGGGGGAAATGGCCCTAGCCCTCAGACGCCGATCCAACAGGTCCCAGACGTGCTCAATGGGATTGAGATCCGGGTTCTTCGCTGGCCATTGCAGAACACTGACATTCCTGTCTTGCAGGAAATCACGCACAGATGAGCAGTATGGCATTGTCATTCCAGGATGAACCTGCAGGAAGGGTACCACATGAGGGAGGAGGACGTCTTTCCTGTAACGCACAGCGTTGAGATTGCCTGCAATGACAACAAGCTCAGTCCGATGCTGTGACATACCGCCCCAGACCATGACGGACCCTCCACCTCGATCCCGCTCAAGAGTACAGGCCTCGGTGTAATGCCCATTCCTTCGACGATAAACACGTATCCGACCATCACCCCTGGTGAGACAAAAACCGTGACTTGTCAGTGAAAAGCACTTTTTGCCTGTCTGGTCCAGCGACAGTGGGTTTGTGCCCATAGGTGACATTGTTGCCGGTGATGTCTGGTGAGGACCTGCCTTGCAACAGGCCTACAAGCCCTCAGTCCAGCCTCTCTCAGCCTATTGCGGACAGTCCGAGCACTGATGGAGGGATTGTGCGTTCCTGGTGTAACTCGGGCAGTTGTTGTTGCCATCCTGTACCTGTCCTGCAGGTGTAATGTTCGGATGTACCGATCCTGTGCAGGTGTTGTTACACGTGGTCTGCTACTGCAAGGATGATCAGCTGTACGTCCTGTCTCCCTGTAGCACTGTCTTAGGCGTCTCACAGTACGGACGTTGCAATTTATTGCCCTGGCCACATCTGCAGTCCTCATGCCTCCTTGCAGCACGCCTAAGGCACGTTCACACAGGTGAGCAGGGACCCTGGGCATCTTTCTTTTGGTGTTTTTCAGAGTCAGTAGAAAGGCCTCTTTAGTGTCCTAAGTTTTCATAACTGTGACCTTAATTGCCTACAGTCTGTAAGCTGTTAGTGTCTTAACGACCGTTCCACAGGTGTATGTTCATTAATTGCTTATGGTTAATTGAACAAGCATGGGAAACTGTGTTTAAACCCTTTTTTTGCTGAGTTTATATATAACTGTCCTGAAAGGCCCAGAGTCTGCAACACCACAAAGCAAGGGGCACCACCAAGCAAGCGGCAGGAGTTCTCCAAACAGGTCAGGGACAAAGTTGTGGAGAATTACAGATCAGGGTTGGGTTATAAAAAAAAAATCTGAAACGTTGAACAGCCCACGGAGCACCATTAAATCCATTATTTAAAAATTCAAAGAATATGGCACCACAAACCTGCCAAGAGAGGGCCGCCCACCAAAACTCACAGACCAGGCACGTAGGGCATTAATCAGAGGCAACAAAGAAACCAAGGATAACCCTGAAGGAGCTGCAAAGCTCCACAGCGGAGATTGGAGTATCTGTCTATAGGACCACTTTAAGCCGTACACTCCAGAGCTGGGCTTCACCGAAGAGTGGCCAGAAAAAAAAGTCATTGCTTAAAGAAAAAAAAGAAGCAAACACATTTGGTGTTTGCCAAAAGGCATGTGGGAGACTCCCCAAACATATGGAAGAAGGTACTCTGATCAGATGACTAAAATTGAGCTTTTTGGCCATCAAGGAAAATGCTATGTCAGGCACAAACCCAACACCTCTCATCACCCCATCCCCACAGTGAAACATGGTGGTGGCAGCATCATGCTGTGGAGGGAGTGAGAAACTGGTCAGAATTGAAGGATGGCCCTATATACAGGGAAATTATTGAGGGAAACCTGTTTGTCTTCCATAGATTTGAGACTGGGAAGGAGGTTCATCTTTCAGCAGGACAATAACCTTAAGCATACTACTAAAGCAACACTTGAGTGGTTTAAGGGGAAACATTCAAATGTCTTGGAATGGCCTAGTCAAAGCCCAGACCTCAATCCAATTGAGAATCTGTGGTATGACAAACATTGCTGTACACCAGCGGAACCCATCCAACTTGAAGGAGCTGGAGCAGTTTTGCCTTGAAGAATGGGCAGAAATCCCAGTGGCTAGATGTGCCAAGCTTATAGAGACATACCCCAAGAGTCTTACAGCTGTAATTGCTGCAAGAGGTGGCTCTACAAAGTATTGACTTTGGGTGGGTGGAAATAGTTATGCGTGCTCAAGTTCTCCATTTGTGTCTTATTTCTTGTTTGTTTCACAAGAAAAAAATATTTTGCATCTTCAAAGTGGTTGGCATGTTGTGTAAATCAAATGACATAAACCACCCCCCCCCCCCCCCCCCCCCCCCCCCAAAAAAAAAATAAAAAATTTTAATTCCAGGTTGTAAGGTAACAAAATAGGAAAAATGCCAAGAAGTGGTGAATACTTTCGCAAGCCACTGTACATACACACACAATTATTTCTTTTTTTTAAACATAAGCCTATTCAATATTACTCAAATTAAAAACAGTTCTGTAGCAATGTTTGTGTCATAGGCTATAGGCCCAATACATTATCACTGCATATTGGCTATGCTTGAATTGCCCTGCCAATGTTGTTCTTCTCAGACCATTATGAAATTAAATATATTTTTTAAATTAGGTATATGATCACACTGGCAATGGATAATTTGTTGTATCATTTGTGAGGCTCAGCTAAGTTAGCATAATCATTTACTTTCTTGTGGACTGATGGCCTACATCTGACGGAAGGGAGGAAGCAGCGGTGAGGCTGCCTCTCACCGGACTCAACGTCCCTCTGTCGTCAACTGAGAAAAGGGGACAGTCTTCTAGCTCATGGCAAAACTCAAGTAACACTCCATTATTTCTGCTTCATTCAGCAATTCATGTTGTTTTGCCTATGACCAGACAGAATGAAATATTCCTCGATATTAAAAAAAGACAGGCCGCTAATAACAACAATGCAAGCTTATCCTAACTCTTTGCTATGTACTCATTCGTTGCAGCTGCAGTGCTGGTTGTAGCGTGTGGAAGTAGAGAAAACGCACGTTATGGCTTATGAAGGTGTTGAACAAAGTGTTGACAGTGCGGAACAACTTACACAAAAACAGCAGCTCTTTGCTGTATTTGTCGAGTCGCTCTCTAGTCATGGTTTTAAATGTTTAGAAATCTCACAGTAGGCTTGTCAGCTTTGCTGTCTGTTTGAGGCTTCTTTTTACAGTCTATGGCTCAAGGAAACTGTGCAGACAGTGATCTGAGCTATCTGATTGGCCAGCAGTAGGCCTACAGGTGCACTTGATTTGTTCTCTGGGCCTGCCCGGTAGGCAGAGTTCCACCTTGAGACACATGAAATGGTTAAAAATGGGAACACTGCCTTCCCAACGCTAGGGCTGCTGAATCAAGTGCACCTACCACCAACAGCGCAAAACAAATACAAAAAAAATAGGAACGCAAAGCTTTATCGTTGTTTTTTTTTTTACAGATATGTTTAGTGATAGACTAGGAATGCCTTGGAGATCGACCGGTTAGTGACCACTGTTATAGTGAATTAAATTCAGACACCCCAGGACACGGTAGGTTGGAATGCTACAAGACACACCTCATCAGAGACAAAATCTCCAAAACGGTCCAGAGCAAAGACACAGAGCAGCCGGATGACCACATCCTCCAGCCACTCCTGGTGGTGCCGCGCCATCTGGAAACGGTCAAAGGTCAGACATTATTGTGATCAAATCCATTATAGGTAAACTGAAATATTTATGTTTGGTTTGAATGAAGGTTGCATAGAGAGAAGAGTCAGATACAGTACCTGTTCTGCAGTGCTTCCCACCAGCTTCCCTCCTCCAGCGCCTTGAGACTTGAGGATCTCCCTGAGGCCTGTGCCTGCTCCGTGACGAATCTGGACACAGAGACAAACAATCAGAGCACTAGTAGCTGCACAGCTCATTTTAGCGCCCATTGTGTTATACATTGGAGCCTTAAAAGAACAATACACTGAACAAAAATGCAAAAACGCAACATTTAAAGTGTTGGTCCCATGTTTCATGAGCTGAACTAAAAAAGATCACAGAAATGTTTCATAGGAACAAAAAGCTAATTTCTTTACAATTTTGTTTACTTTCCTGTTTGTGCACATTTCTCCTTTGCCAATATAAGCCATCCACTTGACAGATGTGGCATATCAAGAAAATGAATAAACAGGATGATCATTCAGGTGCACCTTGTGCTGAGGACAATAAAAGGCCACTAAAATGTGCAGTTGTGTCACAACACAATGCCACAAATGTCAAGTTGAGGGAGCACGCAATTGGCATGCTGATAGCAGAAATGTCCAAGAGAGCTGTTGACAGAGAATTGTTAATTTCTCTGCCATAAGCCGCCTACATCGTTTTAGAGAATTTGGCAGTAAGTCTAACCGGCCTCACAACCGCAGACCACGTGTAACAACGCCAGCCCAGGATCGCCACATCAACCATCGTCACCTGCAGGATTGTCAGACCAGCCACCCAGGCAGCTGATGAAACCGTGGGTTTGCGCAACCTAAGTATTTCTGCACAAACTGTTAGAAAGTCTCAGGGAAGCTCATCTGGGTGCTCGATATAATCACCAGGGTTTTGACCTGAATGCAGATCAGCATTGTAACCGACTTCAGTGAGCAAACGCTCACCTTCAATGGCCACTGGCAAAGTGTGCTCCCAGTTTCAACTGTACCACTCAGATGGCAGACAGCGGGTATTGCGTTGTTTGGGCGAGAGGTTTGGTGATTGTGAACATAAGCTACGGACAATAAACACAATGTGCATTCAAATGACCATCAATAAAAAATGCAAGACATACAGTAACGAGATCCTGACGCCCCTTGTTGTGCCATTAATCCGCCACCATCTCATGTTTCAGCATGATAATGCAAGGGCCCATGTCGCAAGGATCTGTACACAATTCCTGGAAGCTGCATACTCAGACATGTCACCCATTGAGCATGTTCGGGATGCTTTGGATTGACGTGTACGACAGTGTGTTCCAGTTCACACCAATATCCAGCAACTTCGCATAGTCATTGAAGAGTAGGATAACATTCCACAGGCCACAATCAACAGCCTGATCAAATCTATATGAAGGAGCTGTGCCGCGCTGCATGAGGCAAATGGTGGTCCAACAGATATTGACTTGTTTTTCGGATCCACACCCCTACTTTTATTTTTTTTATTTTTAAGGCATCTGTAACCAGATTTATATCTGTATTCCCAGTCATGTGAAATCCATAGATTAGGCCCTAATAAATGTATTTAAATTGACCGAGTTCCTTATATGAACTGTAACTCAGTAAAATCCTTTCACATTTTTGTATGCATGTAATAGCGCCGGCTGCTGTTTTACATGCCCTTAAGCAACCGTGCTATTTTGTGTGTTGTCACATTATTTGTAACTTGTTTTTTACATAATGTTGCTGCTACCGTCTCTTATGACCGAAAATAGCTTCTGGATATTACAACAGCGATTAATCACCTCAAACTGGACGAAGGATATACTGCTTCTCCGAGACCAGGCCCAAATCCCTGTCATTCGCGTGGAAACACAGAAATACAGGGGGCGGAAATAGGGGTGCCTTGTTAGACTTCAAAAGGCGAGTGGGTATTCCGCCTCAACCATACGTTCTATTGCCTAACGTGCAATCACTGGAAAATAAACTAGATGATTTCCGTTCGAGACTATCCTACCAAAGGGACATTAAAAAGCTGTAATAGCTTATGTTTCACCGAGTCGTGGCTGAAAAACGACGCGGATAATATACATTTGGCTAGGTTTTCCGTGCATCGGCAGGACAGAACAGTCTCGTAAGACGAGGGGCGGGGGTCTATTTTTCAATAACAGCTGGTGCAATGTCAAATATTAAGGAAGTCTCAAGGTATTGCTCAACTGAAGTAGATTACCTCATGATAAACCGTAGAACTGTCTATATTTTTCGTAGCCGTCTACTTAACACCACAAACCGATGCTGGCACCAAGACCGCTTTCAAGGAGAACAAGAAAATGCTCATCCAGAAGCGGCGCTCCTAGTGGCCTGGGACTTTAATGTAGGCAAACTTAAATTAATTTGACCTGATTTCTACTAAAATGTCACATGTGCGAGGGAGAAATAATAATAATAAAAAAACACCTCTAGACCATCTTTAATCTACACAGAGATGCATACAAACCGCTCCCTCCATCTAGCAAATCTGATCATAATTCTATCCTCCTGATTCCTGCTTAACAGCAAAAACTAAAGCAGGAAGTGGTCAAATGACAGATGCTACAGGACAGTTTTGCTAGCACAGACTGGAATATGTTCCGGGACTCACCCAATGGCATTGAGGAGTATAACACCTCAGTCACCGGCTTCATCAATAAGTGCATCGATGACGTCGTCGCCACAGTGACCGTACGTAAATATCCCAACCAGAAGCCATGGATTACAGGCAACATCCGCACCGAGCTAAAGAATAGAGCTGCCGTTTCAAAGGATTAGGACACTGATCCGGACGCTTATAAGAAATCTCGCTATGCCCACAGACGAACAACCAAACAGGCAAAGAGTCAATACAGGACTAAGACTGACTCCTACTACACCAGCTCTGATGCTTGTCGGATGTGGCAGGGCTTGCAAACTATTGCGGACTACAAAAAGGAAACCAAGACATGAGCTGCCCAGTGACACGAGCTAAATGCCTTTTATGCTCACTTTGACGCAAGCAACACTGAAGCATGCATGAGTGCACCAGCTGTTCCGGACGACTGATCATGCTCTCCGTAGCCAATGTGAGCAAGACCTTTAAACTGGTCAACATTCACAAGGCTGCGGAGCCAGATGGATTACCAGGACCGTGTATTCCGAGCATGCAATGACGAACTAGCAAGTGTCTTCGCTGATATTTTCAACATCTCGATGACCGAGTCTGTAATACCAACATGTTTCAAGCAGACCACCATAGTCCCTGTGCCCAAGAAAGTGAAAGTAACTTGCCTAAATGACTACCGGCCTGTAGCACTCACGTCTGTAGCCATGAAGTGCTTTGAAAGGCTGGTCATGGCTCACATCAACACCATTATCCCAGAAACCCTACACCCACTCCAATTCGCATACTGCCCCAACAGAGCCACAGATGACGTAATCTCAATAGCATGCCACACTGCCCTTTCCCACCTGGACAAAAGAAACACTTATGTGAAAATGCTGTTCATTGACTACAGCTCAGCGTTCAACACTATAGTGCCCTCAAAGCTCATCACTAAGCTAAGGACACTGGGACTAAACACCCCCCTCTGCAACTGGATCCAGGACTTCCTGACGGGCCGCCCACAGGTGGTAAGTGTAGGCAACAACAACTAACACGGGGGGCCCCTCAGGGGTGCGTGCTTAGTCCCATCCTGTACTCCCTGTTCACCCACGACTGCGTGGACAAGCACGACTCCAACACCATCATTAAGTTTGCTGCCACCCAGGATCCTTAAGCTTCCTGACACCCAAGACCAGTTAAAAGTGGTCTTCAATCTATGAAACACATGTGGCATCATGTAGTAAAAAAATAAAGATGTGTTAAATCAAAATTGATTTTAGATTCTTCAAAGTAGCCACCCTTTACCTTGACAGCTTTGCCCACCCTTGGCATTCTCTCAACCAGCTTCACCTGGAATGCTTTTCCAACAGTCTTGAAGGAGTTCCCACATATGGGGAGTACTTGTTTGCTGCTTTTCCTTCACTCTGCTGTCTAACTCATCCCAAACCATCTCAATTGGGTTCAGGTCAGGTGATTGTGGAGGTCAGGTCATCTGATGCAGCACTCCATTCCTCTCATTCTTGGTCAAATAACCCTTACACAGCCTGGTGTTGTTTGGGGTCATTATCCTGTTGAAAACCAAAATGATAGAGGGACTAAGAGCAAACCAGGTGGGATGGCGTATCGCTGCAGAATGTTGTGGTAGCCATGCTGGTTAAGTGTGCCTTGAAGTCTAAATAAAATCAGTGACATTGTCACCAGCAAAGCACCGTCACACCTCCTCCATGCTTCACAGTGGTAACCACACAGGCGGAGATCATCCATTCATCTGCGTCTCAAAGACTTGGTCTTCCTTTCCTATGGCGGTCCTCAAGTGATCCAGTTTCATCGTAGGGCTTGGTGTTCGTGACTGCACTTGAAGAAACTTTCAAAGTTCTTGACATTTTCAGGATTAAGACAAAGGTCAGTCAAAGTAATGGACTGTCGTTTCTCTTTGCTTATTTGGGTTGTTTATGCCATATAGACTTGGTCTTTCACCAAATAGGGCCATCTTTTGTATACCACCCCTACCATGTCACAGCACAACTGATTGGCTCAAACACATTGAGGAAAGAAATTCCACAAATTAACAAGGCACACATGTTAATTGAAATGCATTCCAGGTGACTACCTCATGAAGCTGGTTCAGAGAATGCCAAGAGTGTGCAAAGCTGTCATATAGGCAAAGGGAGGCTACTTTGAAGAACTTCAAATATATTTTGATACGTTTAAAACATTTTTGGTTACTACATGTTCCATATGTTATTTCATAGTTTTGATGTCTTCACTATTACGCTACAATGTAGAAAATAGGCTAAATAAAGAAAAACCCTGGAATGAGTAGGTGTGTCCAAACTAGTTTTAGTAAATATTTTCTTAACTCCATTTCTTGAACTGCATTGTTGGTTAAGGGCTCGTAAATAAGCATTTCACGGTAAGGTCGACACTTTGTATTTGGGGGATATGACAAATACAATATTATTTGATGTTGCGTTTATATTTTTGTTCAGTGTACATAAAGAGCTGTAGGATTGCAGATTACTTGAACAGGTCTGCTAAGACTACGAAGGTCATTACCTCCCATGAGGGGTTGAAGAGGTCATTACAGAGCTCATCACAGAAGCTCTCCAGGGGCCACTCCTGGGTCTGGGAAAAAAAAGCACAAGATGAATCAGAACTTCTCTTCAATGTTTGGACAAAGACACTAATTTCTTAACTATCCAGTCTGTTTTTCAAACACCTAGTAAATTAATTCTCAAGTTCTGTGTAAAATAGTTTACTTCAACCGTATTCTTTAACGGAGCTTTATCCTTGCTGACCAATCTCCTACCTCTTCCAAGAGACTGGAGTTGTCTGGAACGTTATCGATTAAGACCTTATGCTCCGTTGACGGTTGTTCGATGACTACGTTACTAGTTTTCCTGTGCTTCTCCTCAGGCTCCCCCTCAAAACTGTCATTACTGCAGGAAGAAAAATATTGATCTGTGATTTGATTTCCCAACTCAGTAATCCAATTAAAAAAAAGACCTGCAGATGGAAACCAAAGACCGAAACACCTGGGTCGTGTTCATTAGTGCAAATGTAAATGGTGCATTTCTTACTGGACAAGCCTTCCCCTTAGTTTCAGAACCGTTTGTTCATTTTGGTGCCTAATGAACACAAAGCTTTGGAAGAAATAGGTCATACCTTCTCTCGTTGGGATCCATGTCTCTAGATCGTTGCTTTGCCACTAGCTTGGCCATCCTCTTAGCCTTGTTCTTCTGTCGGTTGCTCATGCCTGGTCGAAACTCTGAGTCTATTATCTCTGCCGCCTGCATGGGCTGAAAAAATATCAATTTCAACTGAACATGAGTTTATATTGATAAAACAAAACAATGTTAGCTTATTACTTTACTGAAAAGTTATAGACATCTTAAGATGGGCGTCATTCATTCCAGACCAAAGAGAGAGATTGTTCCTCAGACAGTGAGCATAATGTTGTGTTTTCTTCTAACAGTGACAAATATTTATAAATAAAATGTGCACAGATCACATGCTTAAGTGAAGAGAGCACATAATGACTTGACGCCTCACACGCTGAAAGGTGCAGGCCAGATAAGATGTTGGATCATGAACTCATCAACAGCATCCTGAGTCGCCTCCTCACTGTTGACGTTGAGACTGGTGTTTTGTGGGTACTATTTAATGAAGCTGCCAGTTGAAGACTTGAGAAGTCAGTTTCTCAAACTAGACACTCTAATGTACTTGTCCTCTTGCTCAGTTGTGCACCGGGGCCTCCCACTCCTTTTTCTATTCTGGTTAGAGCCAGTTTGCGCTGTTCTGTGAAGGGAGTAGTACACAGCGTTGTACCAGATCTTTAGTTTCTTGGCAATTTCTCGCATGGAATAGCCTTCATTTCTCAGAACAAGAATATACTGACGAGTGTCAGAAGAAAGATCTTTGTTTCTGGCCATTTTCAGCCTGTAATCGAACTCAAATGCTGATGCTCCAGATACTCAACTAGTCTAAAGAAGGACAGTTTATTGCAAAAGGGTTTTCTAATGATCAATTAGCATTTTAAAATTATAAACTTGGATTAGCTAACACAACGTGCCATTGGAACACAGGAGTGATGGTTACTGATAATGGACCTCTGTACGCCTATATAGATATTCCATTAAAAACATAATCTGCCGTTTCCAGCTACAATAGTCATTTACAACATTAACAATGTCTACACTGTATTTCTGATCAATTTGATGTTATTTTAAAAATAAGGACATTTCTAAGCGACCCTAAACTTTTGAACGGTAGTGTACATATGAGAAAGCTCAAGTCTACCTATCCATTGATGTAAATACGCTGTATGATTCCCAGTTCGTCAACTAGATAGCAGTAGGTGATCACATGACGTCTCTTGGCCACTTGCGCCTGGTTTGGGTAGTTAGGCACTTGCTAGGTTTCCATCAAATTGGTGACAGAGTTTCATGCAAATATTCTAAAATCTGTGCATTTCCCACCAGACATGAGTTCATCCAATTTACTTCTTGCGGATAAAAGGATGTGAGTGATGACGTAGCGCACATAAAATAATTGTCAATGTACCGAAAGTGAAATGGGTTTCCACCGCATTTAACTCTACTGATGGTTGTCAGAAAGAATATATTTTATATAGCAATGTTGCACGCTATACCGAAACGGCTGTACTTTTCCGATACTAGAACATAAAAAAAAAAATTATAAAAAAAGTTTGGTAGCCGAATGTTACTTTCGGTACTTCTGTCAAATGTGTTTCATGGATCAACTCGGTCTGTCAGTGCAGCGGATGTACCCCTTAGTGCGAAAAGCAGGGCCTGCACTGTGAGTCTGGGTTGCGGCATGTTAACGTCTGTGCAGCATGAATGGGGAGCTAACACTTGAATAATGCGACACGGCATGTAGACATTTTGAAATTGTTAATTACACTGCAAAACATGTCAGGAACTCTTTACAGTGCAAGATGATATCAGTAGCTTCCAGCTTTGTAGGCTAACTTTTCTTGTTAGCTTACAGCTGAAGCTATCATCAATTTACTATCCTGGTAATTTGTGTGATAAAATGCAAACCATAACGCAAAATATGCTGATTTCAAAGCTGATGACCACCAAAACATTATTTATTCCCTTAAAGGCATCGCTCTTACATTTCTCCCAAAGATTATCTATTGCCTCAGCAAACTGACTCCGGGACGTCCCCCCCTTACCTCGTAAATTACATCATTACTGGTTAAAGAAACAGTGTGCACTTTTATCAAATAAGCTACTTCTATGCAAATGTTATTGATCCATACAATAAAATAAGTCCCAAATGGAAGGGAAACAGATCGTTTGTCATCTGTAACCTCATGAAATCGACCAAAACAAGCTCAAACTCAATGCATGCACACACTCCTATTGAACACGCATTTATGTGAATAGGCCTAGGCTACATATTGATTTACCCAGTTCGTCAATAGAGAATGACCATTGTTATATACTGAGATTGTTTTTACCAAAGTCAATTTGATTGTATGATTGATTCATTAATGCATACATGGCTGTCTCTGAAAAATGTTGACGTAAAAAACAAAATGTCAAACATATTGTTATTGAACTCAAAAGACGCCCAACAATTGAATAGAGCAGTAGCTGAGTTTATGTCTGGATCAAGTGCCATTCTGTGACTTTGGTTAATATGCGTTCTCTTTGTATTGAGTATCGTGATGTATCAAGAATTGTGATACTAGACCTGGTATCAAAGTTAAAATTCTGGTTTTGGCATCTTTGCCTTTGTGCCATAATGCAGCTCAGATATTACGACTGACTACGTATCAACCATTATGTAACTATCAGTACAGTCTAGTGAGTCTACTATCAGGATAACTGTCCATTTTCTGACATCCTATCCATTGTGAGTATTCAACTTGATTTCGAGAGAGGAGAATAGATCTCCAACATAAATGTGAATAACTGTCACTCATTGGCCCCAAGGGGGTCCTTGTTTCCTCAATGTCTCTCTAAGCTCATTGGAGGAGGTCGTCTGAGGGAGGGACCTTGGATCCTATCCTCTAGTGAGCTTAGAGAGGCATTGAGAAAACAAGGATGGAGGAAGCAAGCACTTCACTTCCGGTCCGGAGCGAGCAGTCGCACTTCGCTTCGCTCCACAGGTAATATTACACTTCTTTACATTACAACGGTTTGGTTTGTTTGATCTGAGCAATTTTTCTTAGCTATCAAAGATAATTGTGTAGTTTAGAGTAATTAGAGTAATTATCGAGGCTAGCTATTTTTTCGTCCTCCTAACGTAGTCAACACTGCTAGCTGCTAGCTAGTCAACACTGCTAGCTAGTCAACACTGCTAGCTAGCCAACCTAGCCAACCTCTACCGACTAGCAGCACTGTAGAAACTATTACATTACAACGGAACGACTTGATTAGTGTAGTGTTAGTTAGCTAGCTACATAGTTGGCTTTGCTGTCTTTGTATCTAAGATAATTGTGTAGTTTAGAGTAATTATCGAGGCTAGCTAGCCTTGTCCTGACTCCAGACTTAGTCAACACACCTAGTCATCAAACCCACTGCTAGCTAGTGGGTTTGCTAGCTAGCCAACCGTTACCGACTAGCAGCGCTGTAGATACTAATACATTACAACGGAACGATTTGACTAGTGCAGTGTTAGCTAGCTAGCTACATAGTTGTCTTTGTCATAGCTTGATAATTGTGTAGTTTAGTAATTATCGAGGTTAGCTAGCCAGCTATTTCCGTCCCCCGCGACGCCATTGTTCCATACCTAGCCAACTATTACCGATGAGCAGCATTGTAGAAACTAAATACATTACAAAGGAACGTCTTGATTAGTGTTATGTTAGCTAGCTACAAAGTTGCTTTTGTATAATAGCCAACCTCTACCGACTAGCAGCACTGTAGAAACTATCACATTACAACGGAACGACTTGATCAGTGTAGTGTTAGTGTTAGTTAGCTAGCATTTGTCATTTTAGTCAATAAGATTTTCGCAACGTAGGCTTAACTTTCTGAACATTCGAGACGTGTAGTCCACTTGTCATTCCAATCTCCTTTGCATTAGCGTAGCCTCTTCTGTAGCTTGTCAACTATGTGTCTGTCTATCCCTGTTCTCTCCCCTCTGCACAGGCCATACAAACGCGTCACACCGCGTGGCCGCTGCCACTCTAACCTGGTGGTCCCAGCGCGCACGACCCACGTGGAGTTCCAGGTCTCCGGCAGCCTCTGGAACTGCCGGTCTGCGGCCAACAAGGCTGAGTTCATCTCAGCCTATGCTACCCTCCAGTCCCTAGACTTCCTGGCGCTGACGGAAACATGGATTACCACAGATAACACTGCTACTCCTACTGCTCTCTCCTCGTCTGCCCACGTGTTCTCGCATACCCCTAGAGCATCGAGCCAGCGGGGTGGTGGCACTGGAATCCTCATCTCTCCCAAGTGGACATTCTCTCTTTCTCCCCTGACCCATCTGTCTATCTCCTCATTTGAATTCCATGCTGTCACAGTTACCAGCCCTTTCAAGCTTAACATCCTTATCATTTATCGCCCTCCAGGTTCCCTTGGAGAGTTCATCAATGAGCTTGACGCCTTGATAAGTTCCTTTCCTGAGGATGGCTCACCTCTCACAGTTCTGGGTGACTTTATCCTCCCCACGTCTACCTTTGACTCATTCCTCTCTGCCTCCTTTCCACTCCTCTCCTCTTTTGACCTCACCCTCTCACCTTCCCCCCCTACTCACAAGGCAGGCAATATGCTTGACCTCATCTTTACTAGATGCTGTTCTTCCACTAATCTCATTGCAACTCCCCTCCAAGTCTCCGACCACTACCTTATATCCTTTTCCCTCTCATCCAACACTTCTCACTCTGCCCCTACTCGGATGGTATTGCGCCGTCCCAACCTTCGCTCTCTCTCTCCCGCTACTCTCTCCTCTTCCATCCTATCATCTCTTCCCTCTGCTCAAACCTTCTCCAACCTATCTCCTGATTCTGCCTCCTCAACCCTCCTCTCCTCCCTTTCTGCATCCTTTGATTTTCTCTGTCCCCTATCCTCCAGGCCGGCTCGGTCCTCCCCTCCTGCTCCGTGGCTCGACGACTCACTGCGAGCTCACAGAACAGGGCTCCGGGCAGCCGAGCGGAAATGGAGGAAAACTCGCCTCCCTGCGGACCTGGCATCCTTTCACTCCCTCCTCTCTACATTTTCCTCTTCTGTCTCTGCTGCTAAAGCCACTTTCTACCACTCTAAATTCCAAGCATCTGCCTCTAACCCTAGGAAGCTCTTTGCTACCTTCTCCTCCCTCCTGAATCCTCCTCCCTCTCTGCGGATGACTTCGTCAACCATTTTGAAAAGAAGGTTGATGACATCCGATCCTCGTTTGCTAAGTCAAACGACACCGCTGGTCCTGCTCACACTGCCCTACCCTGTGCTTTGACCTCTTTCTCCCCCCTCTCTCCAGATGAAATCTCGCGTCTTGTGACGGCCGGCCGCCCAACAACCTGCCCACTTGACCCTATCCCCTCTCTTCTCCAGACCATTTCCGGTGACCTTCTCCCCTACCTCACCTCGCTCATCAACTCATCATTGACCGCTGGCTACGTCCCTTCCGTCTTCAAGAGAGCGAGAGTTGCACCCCTTCTGAAAAAACCTACACTCGATCCCTCCGATGTCAACAACTACAGACCAGTATCCCTTCTTTCTTTTCTCTCCAAAACTCTTGAACGTGCCGTCCTTGGCCAGCTCTCCTGCTATCTCTCTCAGAATGACCTTCTTGATCCTAATCAGTCAGGTTTCAAGACTGGGCATTCAACTGAGACTGCTCTTCTCTGTGTCACGGAGGCTCTCCGCACTGCTAAAGCTAACTCTCTCTCCTCTGCTCTCATCCTTCTAGACCTATCTGCTGCCTTTGATACTGAACCATCAGATCCTCCTCTCCACCCTCTCCGAGCTGGGCATCTCCGGCGCGGCCCACGCTTGGATTGCGTCCTACCTGACAGGTCACTCCTACCAGGTGGCGTGGCGAGAATCTGTCTCCGCACCACGCGCTCTCACCACTGGTGTCCCCCAGGGCTCTGTTCTAGGCCCTCTCCTATTCTCACTATACACCAAGTCACTTGGCTCTGTCATATCCTCACATGGTCTTTCCTATCATTGCTACGCAGACGACACACAATTAATCTTCTCCTTTCCCCTTTCTGATAACCAGGTGGCGAATCGCATCTCTGCATGTCTGGCAGACATATCAGTGTGGATGACGGATCACCACCTCAAGCTGAACCTCGGCAAGACGGAGCTGCCCATGATCTCACCATCACGGTTGACAACTCCCTTGTGTCCTCCTCCCAGAGTGCTAAGAAACTTGGCGTGACCCTGGACAACACCCTGTCGTTCTCCACTAACATCAAGGCGGTGACCCGATCCTGTAGGTTCATGCTCTACAACATTCGCAGAGTACGACCCTGCCTCACACAGGAAGCGGCGCAGGTCCTAGTCCAGGCACTTGTCATCTCCCGTCTGGATTACTGCAACTCGCTGTTGGCTGGGCTCCCTGCCTGTGCCATTAAACCCCTACAACTCATCCAGAACGCCGCAGCCCGTCTGGTGTTCAACCTTCCCAAGTTCTCTCACGTCACCCCGCTCCTCCGCTCTCTCCACTGGCTCCCAGTTGAAGCTTGCATCCGCTACAAGTCCATGGTGCTTGCCTACGGAGCTGTGAGGGGAACGGCACCTCCGTACCTTCAGGCTCTGATCAGGCCCTACACCCAAACAAGGGCACTGCATTCATCCACCTCTGGCCTGCTCGCCTCCCTACCTCTGAGGAAGCACAGTTCCCGCTCAGCCCAGTCAAAACTGTTCGCTGCACTGGCACCCCAATGGTGGAACAAGCTCCCTCACGATGCCAGGACAGCGGAGTGAATCACCACCTTCCGGAGACACCTGAAACCCCACCTCTTTAAGGAATACCTGGGATAGGATAAAGTAATCCTTCTAACCCCCCCCCCCCCCCCCTAAAAGATTTAGATGCACTATTGTAAAGTGGTTGTTCCACTGGATATCATAAGGTGAATGCACCAATTTGTAAGTCGCTCTGGATAAGAGCGTCTGCTAAATGACTTAAATGTAATGTAAATGGATTTGACAGCTTGTAACGTTTTCAAACAGTATGAGCCAAAGCATGTTGTCAGGACCTACTCCAATGTCTTCCTACCGGACGTCCCAGTCAGACAAGCTACAGCATGCGTCTTTCCAAGTTTGGTTACGCATAGTCAGGTAATAATTGGTCAAAAATATACCTGGCAATGCTGTTCGGTGCTGAAAGAAGCACCAAGCTTCTAAGCCCGGCTTCACACACCGAGTACGGTTACATGCACACAATGTGATTATTGTGGATAGTCATAATATAATAGTTTGATTACATGATTTGAGAGAAGAACGATTTCACTAATAATCCAGTTTACATGGACACATCTGAAATCAGGCTACCTGATGGCAGACAATCGCTAATCAAAATAAGCGACCATGTTATTTTTGGGAAGCATATTGGATTCGGAGTTCGGACCTATAAAGTTGTGAGAACTACTTCTAAAGACACATACATTTATTCAGTTGTCACTAACTCACTACACTCGTGCTAAAGAGGGAGGATCGCACGGCTGGTGCTACCCCATGTGCAGATCAAAGACACAGCTGAAATGCCAATTAAGGCGTTTACCTGTACCTAAAAATTCTAAAAATTACTCAGAAAACAACTGGTTTTCTGAGTAAATTTTCACCTTACGCTGATTATGATGAGCAGAGTAAGGTGTTCACATGACTATTGCATAATCTGCATACTGCTATAATCAGTTTAATATAGAATTATTACTGTGCATGTAAATGTACTCAGTCTGCCACCGATGTGACCTGGATTAACCTATACTTAGCTTTCTAAGTTAATGGGAAAGGATAGTAGCCTGCACTTGATGCTACCTGGGATGAGTTCAGTAGTGAGAAAATGCTTTGCGGGAGGGATTACATGGATATATCCAATAAGAAATGCTTATTTTCCGTTGCAAAATATATAGCCTAATGAACACGATCCTGGTATCAAGCTTCATAGGATGCTGTTCAAAGTTGAAAGGAATTACTGACTCCATAATTTGGAGCTCAACATACAGCAGTAGCGTAACGGAGGAGAGTTGGAAATTGCGGTAGTGTGACTGACTCACCACGTGATTGCCGGAGCTGGAGCAGGGTTCAGAGCCCCTCTCTCCCTGTCCCTGGGCCATAGGGCCACTCGGCGTGCAGGTGTACTGGGTGTCCAGGTCCTCGTCGTTGAACAGCTCCATCGTGTCCATGCCGATGGCGGCACCCATGTCCAGTCCCAGCTTCCTCTGCAGCAGCTTCCTCTGGCGGGCCAGACGCTCTTTAGGGTCCACCTCACCTGGCAGGGGAGAGCGCAGAGCTAGTGTATGGTGCTTGTAGAAAAGACCAACTCTGGAGAAACTCCCATTTTATGTAGAGAACACAGGGACACTTATGGCAGGCTTCCCAGACACAGATTAAGCCCCTAGTCCTGGATGTTGTGTGTATTAGACCAGGACTAATGCGTGTCCCTGAAACCAGCCCTTAAGGTATAAGTGAAGGCTTCATTCTGCATGTTCCTGTATTTAGGGGACGTAAGTAGGGCGGTAGACTGACAGGAAGGCAAGTGAACTAGAGATCAGTGTTGATTAACAGCAGGTCAGGTAAACTGTACCTTCACAGGCTGCAGCCAAAATATATCAAAGAGGCACGCAAGTCACTCTGGACTAGTGTAGCAAAGCACAAAAACATGAACTGTCACAGGACATACAGAGTAGTGAATACTAGGAGGACCATGGCTGGGGAAACAAAATAAAAACATGTATTATTAAGTGGAGACAAAAAGGACAAAGACTGGAGCCGTTTGAATTCAAATTGTATTCGAACTTGTCACTTGGATCACTACATCGTCATGTAAAAGAAAACTTAGAGGATACAGATCCAATGGTCTAAAGGAAAATAATATGGGCCCTGGTCCAAAAATAATGCCCTATATGGGATTATGGTGCCATTTGGGAGAGATTCAGAATGCAAATTATGCAACATTGAAACTAAATCCTGACACCCTACAGTGTCAAATAATTGTTTGCTGTGTGGAGTCTGGCACAAGCTAAAAGACGGATGTCAATACAGCGGCTGACTCAATCCAAGCAGCTACTTGTTCAACAGAAGCACAACCAGACATAGCCTGGCCATGTGGTCACATACCGGATTCTCCCATAACATTCCTTCTAATTGGATAATAACAGACGCAAACCAAACTATTAGGAGCCTCACTGAGCACAGGTGTTCAGAGTAAGAGTTAAAAAGCAGATGGGGAAACATGGTTTCAGGGAGTGGAGAGACAGATGTTGGCTTGGTGGAGGTTGGGGGGAATGGGCTGGGAGGTTGGGGGTGGAGGCCTACTTCTTTTACTTATTTTTCTTTTCCTGTTTATACTGAATGTATTACTTAAACTTTAAAATATGATCAAATACTCAATACCTTGTAGTTATGTACCTTTTGTAATGTTTTTATTTTTTCTTCTGATTGGCAGCCCATATGTATGACATGACATGATAATACTGATGAGAAAAAAAATGCATACCAGACTTGTCATCCTGGACCTCAAACTCCGCACCGGCGGAACCCAGCAGAGAAGCACCATGTTTGAGCAGGCGGGAAATGTCAAAGCGGTAGAAACTCAACCGGTCAGAGGAGGAGTCTTCTGGGGAGAAGTCTGCACACGACTCTGGAAGAGAGAGATTCCATTTTAGTCATTTAGCAGATGCTCTTATGCAGAGAGACTTACAGTTTGTGCATTCATAAGATAGCTAGGCAGGACAACCAAAGATATAGGAAGTACATTCTTCCTCAATATCAGTAGTCAGAGCTAGAAGGGAGGGGGGGGGGGGGGGGGGGGGGGGGGTCAAGGAAAGGAAAAACCTGCACACTTCACTTGCGAGTATCACTTGTTTATTTAAGCTTACATATCAGTCCCACTGCCTTCGTCAGGGATTTTTTTACAGTACAAAATTAGGAAGCGTGCACCTTGAGTGCTGATGAAATGTCAAGTGTTCCATTTCGATGTGTGATATGAGCCTGAACCGCTTTTAAAAAAAATGTGCCTGCCCACGCCTACACACTAAAGTGCCTCGTCACCTCCTGTCAATGGTTACTTAAGAGCAGTAGAGATGCAGCGCTAACATCCACCCATTCCTGGCCGTTTCAAAGGTTATTTAAATGATAATCCTTTGTGTAATGGAACGTTAAGGCATTATTTGTTCCCTGCTGTAAGGATGAACAAAATACAGGCATTTGGCTGTGACTAACGTGGCAGGTCGAGGTTGGTTCACCTTCTTTGGGCTTGGGTGACGGGTTCCACTCTGGGATATTCTTCACAATGGCCTCCACTGCCTGACCCGCAGCGATACGTGTGTCCCAGTTTGGACTTCTCAGGTATGTCAACACCTGTAGGTTATGGGTAAGTGAGAAAACAGACTCAGAGGATCGAACACATCTCATTCAAATAGGTGTCAAGTCCCATGTGGCTCAGTTGGTAGAGCATGGTGCTTACAACACAATGGTTGTGGGTTCCATTCTCAATGAGAACCAATATGAGAAAAGTATGAACTCCCTATTGTAAGTGGCTCTGGATAAGAGCGTCTGCTAAATGACTAAAATGTAAATCAGATGGCTATTCCAGGTCAAACAGTCCACTTGTTTAATAATCACTTCAACATTCCCTGAGGCAACAAAGACAATGGGCTATGCAACAGTCTGACCTTTACGGCCGCCAGTTAGATTTTTCCAGACAAGGTGAAGGGGGGGGGGGGTTTGCAAATCTGTATGGGTGGTTAAAGTATGGATGTCCTTTTGGCAGCACTGCAGGCTGATGTGTGGGGAGCTGACAACAATGTGGAATCCCTGGATCGTTTTCATTAGCCCCCATTGTAGCAAAATGGAAAAAAATAACATTTAAGTTCAAGTAGTCTCTCCCCGTTTCAGTCTTTTCTTCCTTCTGGTGCCTAATGAATACAGCCCTGATGTAGATAGAAACCTGACTGTGGGCACTGATGAGGACAAGCCCAGCACCCACCTTCGACAAAAGGTTGTTGAGCTCATGCGGGTGGAGTTTGACCACATCTCCCAGCTGTATGGCAGCAGCCTTCCTCGTCACCGGTGTAGTTCCAGTGTCAAGTAGGATGAACAGACGATCAAGCCTGGAGGACGAGAAAGAGTGGGAAAGAGAAAAACTGAGGAAACAAGTAGATCAGGAAATAAGCATATGCATGCATTGGTCTACATTGCATATATTTGAAGAGACTTCTGAGAAGTTGCATTCATTTTTTGGCATTTCCAAATGTAACGAAAGGATATCAACTGCATGGAGGGTTGTAAAACTCCAGTGTTGTCGACAGGATTCTAAGTGGGAACGTGAACTTCTGCTTTGTGAAATAAGGTGTACACACACACACTTCAGTTTTGCAGATTGCAGTGTACATGGCACTAGGGAGGGCACTTCAAATCCAAACCATTAAATGAGTTATGACATCAATCATTCGAACCTAGAGCATACTGTGCATATGACTACCGTTTGATAGGAGCGTTGAACACATCTCTGCTAAAAATAAAACAGAGTGCCATTAGAAAGGGCGATGCTGTTCAGTGTGGCAAAATGCCCATCCCACTCAAAGTAAAACAAATCCAACAATCTCTAGGCTACAGATTCATACAGTTGTGGTTAAGCAATGGATACATCTTTTGTGGATTAGGAATAGTTTAGGCAGGGGCAGAAAAAAGTATTTTCCCTTTGAGCATTCAATGCAAATTATCAGGGTGGAGCATTTTGGATTTGTTATTCATTGTTATTGTACTACTAACTAGGTAATTTCATATGAAAAGGAGGATGTTCAGCAGCTTGATTATACAATGTGCATATCATTAGAATTATAGATTCATAAATTGGCTGGAGGGTAACTCAATAGAGCATATATATAAAGCCTTCAGCTAATTTATAGCCTATGCATTAGTTGAAGGCTTCAAATAGGCATCCTCTTGCGAGCCTGACTAGAGAAACTATCAGACACACGATTGCCCATGATATTTTCTTAGCAAACTAAATTTACAAGATATGACACAAGGGAAACCAACCACCGTACAATAACCATACATTTGGGAGACTAATCTCATCAAAATAAATCTGGATGAAACGCAAGAGCGATAATCTCATTTGCAAAATGACAGACTGGCACATTCGCAAGCAGATTGCACATCAATTAACGGTTAGCTAAAAGTAACATGTCTCAAACATATTAGCAATATCAATTGTATGCTATACAGGTCTGCTAGTAACTAACGTTAGCTAGCAAAAAAAAAAAAATACATACTGTTAGCTAATTGCCAATAGCTGTTGTGTAGATGCTAGCTAGCTACCTACCTCAGTAAAACTGGCTGGCTAATTGAAATAGCTAGCTAACGTTAATTTAGTTAGCGCTAACGTTAGCTAGTCAACACCACCGTGAATGATGATGCCATTGCCTGTTCATGCTAATTAACTAGTACCTAACTATTTGCTAATCATCTTGGATAAGAATAGCTAACCTTAGTTGGCTAGCTAGGGAATCTTACCTTGACACGGCCATGACGATTAATTGAATGCGTGAATGTGCTCTTTTGTGATCCGCATTTAACAGATGCTATCATTTATTTAAAAAGTTATCCTCTTTACTTGACGCTAATCCAATGCGATAGCTAGCTAGCCTAGCAAAGGAGGGCCTGGTGCGTCTCTCTTTAGTCACACAGCTCACCACCCGTAACCAGTCGAAATGAGTTCAACAAATCATGGCTTCAAAAGTAGGTCCCTCTTGTCTCTTCAATAACTTCTTCGTCAGTTAATTGCCATGTATTAAACGTATATCACCTTAAACCTTGTATCAACCTTCAGCACTACTCCCAGATAAGTACTTTAATCTAATACGATTTAAAGAGTAATTTTGTTGTCCTCTAAAGGGAACACAGGAGGCTGATTTTATATGAGGAGCCATCTTGCATTTATTCCTTCCTCCATAGCAGACGCCGGCTGATTGGTTAGAAGCCATTTCAGCGACCAATCAAAAATAACATTGAAGAGGAAGGTAAGAAGATGAAAAAAAATCCTGCAGGAAATACTTTTTCCCTTTTGAATTGACAGAAGCCCGCCCACGCACCTTTCATTCACTAGAGAGAACCTTTACAATCAGGTCTACAATGCATTTACTCCATGGTGCAACTCAAACCTCATGGTGATAGATTTGATAAAACTAATGTATTAACATAACTACATCAACGTTCCATCACCAAGTATTTTAAACTTTCTTCAGAATCACAAAGTTTAATATTTGAAGCTGCTAATAAAGCAAAACACTTTTAAATGGTCTAGATACATTTGATACATTCTTGAAGTGTCCAGCTTGCTAAATTTGTAAAACATATTTCAGCAAGCAGCCAAATCTGTCTGTCGTAGCTGAGTTTCAGCACCAGGAGCTGACCAGTGCTGAAACTGCCAGCTTGTACAAAGACGAGAACGTTGATTGAACGTTGATTTAGCGCGCTCTGATGTGTGGGCACAGCTAGCTAACATGATAGTGGAGCAGTGAAATTATGGCGAAGAAATCTCAGACTTTCGTTGGGTACAGTAGCTATGTTACATAAACATAATACCTAGTAGCTTCATTTATGGTCAATCAGCTGCTATCTAGCTACAGTGAGGGAGTTGTCTAAAGCAAAGCCTATCAAGTTCTATCTAGCTAACTTTAGCTGGCTAGCTATAAGTATGCATTTGGGAGGAACCTAGCTAGCTAGCAAACTAGCTAACGTTACTAGTAGCTAGCTAGCTATGCTGAGAGAAAATATTTGAACTAGCTAACCCCTTTCATCTGTGCTGAGAGTCTAACTAGCTAGCTAGTACTTATCAATTGGGTGTTATTTTCCTACACTTTCACCATGATGGTATTATTGGTCTTTTCTCAAGAGTTTGTTTGTTTGTTCTAGTAGTTAGTTTATTTTATCTAATGTTTATTTGATCCCATGGCGACCATGGCTTGGTGACTTGTCTGCCAGGTCTCACTAGACTGTAAAAACATTATGATTAGGCTATCTGCTCCAGCTGTATCCTAACAAGATATTAAAATGAATTTAAGAAATGTTTATCTCATTTTTGCGCAACTTCAAGGTGAGGCTTGAGGATGAGACATGTGGCTATAACTTGTGGCAATAGTGAAACAGTTCTGTATGACATATCCATTTGTTTGTTAGGATGACAGAGGAGAATAAGGAAAAGGTTCCAGATGGAGTGTACATCCAAGAAAGGGGTATTGGCATACTGCTTAATTATTCTTTTTTTATTCAGTAGAGAATTGTGCATTTGATAGTTGTTGTGTTGTGTTTACTGACTCCGCTTGGTGACCACATTTGACAGTGATACAACATCCACCTCATATCAGGCTCAGCAGAAGTCAAGAAAGAGGTAGATTCATGCTCCAGCAATACAAGGTGAGATAGTCTTGATTTCCACTAAAGCTATAACCACGATATGTGAACAGGTTCATCTTGTCATCCTTATGTTCCCTCATCTAGTTAAAAATCCTTCAAAGTAAAATCAATGCTGCAAGAGAAGTGAGAATAAAAGAACCTCAGAAGATTGCTGACAAGCCGGTAGGGAAAATACAGGTCTTGTCATTTGTGCGTTATACAGTAGGCTAGAAATCTGACCAGGGTATTGGGTCTGGCTTTCATCATTATGTTGTACTATTGATTTGATACATACTTACTTAAATGAGAGAGTGTGTTTCTCTTATAATCTGGCCTCTTATATATATTCTGGACTCTTATCATTTGTACTGTTTTCTTTTAAGTCATGCTCAGAGGAAGAAGCCTATCGATTCTTCTGCAATACATTTGATGAATTGGAGAAGAATGGACATACCACTGGCACACTCTCACAACAGGTAGCCCAACAGTAGTGAAGAATATACATTTAGTGGAAAATGTACAAAGATAGCTGTGATCATAAATGTATTAAAGGCCCAGTGCAGTCAAAAATGTGATTTCTTGAGTTTTATATACACTGAGTAAAGGGATGCTGGCCCATGTTGACTCCAATGCTTCCCACATTTGTGTCAAGTTGGTTTGAAAATAGTTAATAAACCAATAAGAAAGAGAGTTTCAAACATCTCTACCAATAACAGCACATTTTCCCCTCCCCACTCAGGCCACTCAGTCCTAACAACGTTCTTGCTTGAAAAATTGCTCTTTGCTAAGAAGCTATTTATGTTTATTTTTGACCATTTTAATCAAAAACAATCACAGTAGCTAGGTTTCCATACAATTGGCGAAAGATTTTCATGCAAATATTCTAAAATCTGCATAAAACGAATATGCGCCATGAAATTGACTTGTTGAGGATAAAAGTCTGTGCATGATGACGTAGTGCTCATAAAAATACCTTTTGCGGTTAAATGTCCATGTACCTAATAAAAAATCGGATTTTCAACTCTACTGATGGATTTCTCACCCCAAAAAATTGACCCTCGATATTCATTGGAAAGGAGCATCAAGCTCATCACCTTGCACTTTCACCACCCTGTGAAGTTCATCATAATTCAGCGAGGACCACACAACTTGTCATCACGTAAACTCCCAAGTTTACTTTGATATGATGGTTATTATATCAATATTTGCTCATAAAAGCGTTTCCACCAACATTTCTCGCATAATACATTTTACTGACAAAAAGATCCCACCTTGTGTAGTGTATTTTTGTTGTTGTTGACATTTGGAAAGTTTACCGACAAATTTTCGGTTTCCCTCAGGCCTGTCATGATATTATTTTAGCCGACATGTACTTTACTCGCATAAAAAGGTTGGATGGAAACCTGGTTAGTAAGGTACTTAATTGTTCCCCAGAAATGATTTGATATTGAGATAAAAACGGCTGCATTGGACCTTTAAAACATTTTGTCATTCACCTATGTAACTGTGTTATGAAATGGCGGCCACATTATTAATATGCAGCCTTTATTGAAACATGTTTATTTTGTTTCCATGATAGAGTGGGATAGATACTGTCATCGATATTGACAATGTGGATGAGTGTCATAATCCTCTTGTTCCTGGTGATATTGAGACACTCAACGTAAATCCAGACCTTTTATTTGTACCCAGTGATTTACCAGGTGATGTAGACCTATAGTCTTTATATTAACATTTTGAGATGTAAAAGATACCCCTACTGTTTATGTTTAGTACCTTATCGTTGCTTTTGTTGTTATTATAACTGAATGTGAAGGAAATAGAATTTTAAATTGAGAATCATTTGATTAAATCTGATGACAGTAAGCCAAATGAGGATTATACCAAGGTATTTGAAGCCCCGTTTTTTGGAGGATGAAGGGTTTTATGTCTGCGAGAGGCCCCAAGTGCTGAAGAAGATGATAAACAAAATGGGCAACCGGCTGATTGAGGAAGAAAAGGTATTGATTCATGTTATATCGATAATAAGTACATTCCGGTACATAATCACAATATTTTCTATTTTGTATTTCAGTATGTTTAGGGAGTAAAGGTTGACTGATAGAGGGGTTACATAATACATATTTGTAATAATTTAATCGCATCATATGAGCAGCCTTTTCATGGCTCTCTTTAGAATTCTGGTTATGAAACAACGTGTTATGCAATATCTAAAATGAGCACAGGAAAGAGGAGTATTCATGTTTACATTCAGATTTCATCAAATGGTGCCTTTTACCATTCAGGAAATATATGGAATCGGCTCTAATGAAACATTTTATGCTATGTACAGTATACCGCTAAGCTAAATGACGAAAATGTAAAATTGCTGATATAAAGGCATATTACATTTTATCTGGTGTTATCTACATTTCATCAGCAAAGTACCACGTTGACCTTTATCATGTGTAAGCAAAAGTGAGCAGAGATGCTGTGCACTTGTTGTCGTTCAGGGACAGTCCTGGTTTGGAGAGAATGGTTGCATGATTGCTATTCTGGACCCAATCCAGAAGTATTGGCATTGTAAAGTAGATTTCCCATTCTCATGCCAGTCTCCTTGTCTGGCCACGGTGCACATGAGGGTGAGTCTGTCCTTGAGTGGACTATGTGTGATGTAAAATGTGTAATGTCTTATGAATGGAATGGCTTGTTACATGTAGTAACAAGTCCCTCTTTCATGCAATACCCATTTTTAAAGACACTTGACCTAATCCCAACTGTCATTAATACCATGCTTGAAGCACCTACAGCCAGTCAGTAATACCATGTCCTCTTACAGCCTGATAAACTGCAAAGTGCAGGATCTGTTGTCTCTAATGCAGAGGGCAGTGCAGGGCTGTGGCAGCTTGACCTGAACCTAGCCAGGCTGAATTTCACCCATCATCCCCTGTTTAGCACAGAGCATGTGTTGGCTCAGAGACTGTATGAGCTCTATGAGCATTATGAAACCCGTGAGATGAAGGGTGCAACTACCTCTCTGCAGGACAAGGTATAACACTATCATAAGACTTACAATTGAAATCATTGGGAAAAGTAATGCAGTCATACAGTAGTATATTGTTAATCTGAAATATTCGTTGTACCTCACCCTGGTAGCTAAGCGGACTGAAGAAGTCAGAAACAGCCTTGACCGCCACTGATGAAACTGCTCCTTGCTCAAAGTTACAGGATCTGAGACAGGAAATACGGTGAGAGGGATTTCTGTTCTAAGAAATATGATTATTTACTGTACCTAAATGTTTGTAAAGGTATTGCTTTAATGAATCTGCTCACTGCAGAAAGACCCATGTAGCACTGAAGAATGAGAGGCAGGCAGACATCTCTCTGGTGAGGAACATTGTAGCCGCTTGGAAGCGCATCAAAACCCTCAGGGCCAAGAACGGCTATGTGAACACCACTGTGAAATTACAGCTGCATAAGTAAGCATCATTTGTATTATTTTGACATAGAATAGACCTAAATATGCTGTACATGCTAATTCTGGTCACAAACGTTAATGTAAGTCATGGGTGATATCACATGAACAACACACATCGCTCTATAGCCTCGTTATTGTTATTTTATTGTGTTACGATGTCCTTTTTTGAAATTGAGCAAATATTTTTCTGCGTTGTTGGGAATGGGCTCGTAAGTAAGCATTTCACTGCAAAGTCTTAATCTGTTGTATTCGGCGGATGTAACCAATAAAACTAGATTTTGATTTGATTTATATTTCTTCATCCTCACGTTGACTTTTAAAGTCATTGCAAAGCATACAGTGTATATCATCTTAAAGTAGGCTATTCATGTGTTCAACATTTAGGATAGGGCAGTTGTTACCATAGAGATACTAGAGAACGCATCTCCTGTCTTTACAATGGGTGCTTCTGTGAAAGCATGGGCAGAGCCATTTAAGGCTACATCCATTTTAAAGTTTTCAATTTCTTCTTCTTTTACTTCTCTGAGTGTACTGACAGTTTGTAATTAAGATGAAAGGTGCATACTACCACTAGTATGTTGTAGTGTGTATAGTCTGAACAGTTACATAGCCAAGTTTGGTGATTTACTGCCACTTGCAGTTATGGAATGTTTGCTCAGGAGTATAATCCATTGGCTGACCCTTCCTGCTGACCTGGATGGAATTCTGTGAACCTTGCTTAACCCAGAGCAAGTTACATCCATTTGACTACTTCAAAATGGTGAATGGCCCTCAGTGGCACTTCCCATGATACAAGTCTGGCCTCTATCCAACTCTATGATTGTAACCAAGAAGTGTTTAGAAAGCATTGCAATGTATCTTTTTCATTGCAACTAATCTCATTCACAGAGTGAAGGCAAGGATCACTGACAGCACGACAAACAGAACTGGGACAGATGAGCACATGAAAGCAAGTGTCTTCTCTCTTGACAATCTCTTAACACCAACTGTTATTAATAAACTATAGCCGTACTGTTTGTAGTAACCTTTGTCACATTGTTGTCGGTGTAAACATCCTATTGCAGACAAAGCTCTACACAGATGGAGACGTAACGATCAGGCAGCACTACCTGTGTAGGGAGCTGAAGGAGCATAACAAAGAGGAGATATACATCCCTCCAGTTCCAGGACAAGAAGAGGAGATGTCTACTGATTCAGTCAAGCAGAAGGCAGATCAGTTAGATCTAGTTCCTGTTCTTACTATGTGTGGGGTGGTCACTCCAACCAGTAGCTGTCCACCGTAAGATTCTCTTCAGAAGCAGAAAGGTTTTTAGCTAGTTGTCGTTTATTCATTCATTGGAAATGTATGTTTTTAAGACTCTCCAGCTGAGAGTGGACATGGCACTTACTTTGGCACTGACTGATATATAATCATGTATTTGGATGTTATCAATGTATTCAATTTGTTCATATTTTATTTATTTTACAGTGATGAGAAGGTTAGAAGATATGAACTGGCCAAACACAAAGTATCAGTGAACATATTCTATAATGGAAAGCATGTGTCTACCTCCGAGCCATCCGTGTTCGACAACAGTGACTTCGGAGTTCAAATTCAACAGATGTTCAACATGCAGATAGTTCACAGCCCAGAGAACATTATGCTTGAGGTATGTTTCTCTTGCTGTAAATAATATTGTTCATTCATTTTTGGCTTTTGAGAGATGTTATATTCTTACATTGTTCCAGTAGCACTTTATGTTAAGCTACAATTTATAAAGGATTTGTTTAAATGACCTTATAAGTAGTTTATAAACTTAATTATTTGTTTTGTAAATTCACAATTCCAGATTTGTGAGACAGTGAAACAAAAGAGCACTGTTGTGGCCAAAATGTATGTGCCCATACCAGACAGGAACATGCTCTCTAGCAACGCTACAATGGAGAGGTCAGAGTTCAGCAGTGACAGAGCCATCAAGGCTTACTACGCTGGTGTTGGGAGCAGTGAGTAACATTGTAGCTATGATTTGTGATTATTTGGAAGATGTGGTATTTAGCATTGGTGAAATTGCTACAGGGATGGGGGGGACATGCCCCCACCCGATATACAGTATGAATCAAAAGTTTGGACACACCTTTATTTTTACTATTTTCTACATTGTAGAATAATAGTGAAGACATCAAAACTATGAAATAACACATATGCAATCATGTAGTAACCAAAAAAGTGTTAAACAAATCAAGAAATATTTTATATTTGAGATTACATGTCACAACGTCCACAGAAGGTGGCGCCTCTCCTCGGTCGGGCGGTGCTCGGCATTCGTCGTCGCCGGCCTACTAGCTGCCACCGATCTGTGTTTCAGTGTCTGTTAGTTATGTCTGTTTTTTGATTGCACCTGTTTCATGTTTGTCATTAGTGGGGGGGTATTTAGTCTGTCTGTGTTTAGTTAGGATTCGTGCCGGATTGTTCTTTGTTACGTGTGGTGTTATATTGTTTGGGTTACAACTTATTGTATAGGCAGTAGGGTTGCCGGGCTGCGCCCCGTCTGCCCTTTTGAGCGGAGCTTCTTTTAATCTTTTGGACTGTTGTGCTCCCAGCCGTATATAGATTTTGCCTTTGGATTTATTAAATCAAGTTTGTTCCAACGGACCTCAGTCTCCTGCGCTTGACTCACCCTAAAACAGTTCTACCCGCTCGTGACATTACATTTACATTTTAGTCATTTAGCAGACGCTCTTATCCAGAGCGACTTACAGTAGTGAATGCATACATTTCATACGTTTTTTTCTCCGTACTGGTCCCCTGTGGGAATCGAACCCACAACCCTGGCGTTGCAAACACCATGCTCTACCAACTGAGCCACACGAGCCACACGGGCCGCACGAGATTCTTGAAAGTAGCCACCCTTTGCCTTGATGACAGCTTTGCACGCTCTTTTATTCTTTTTTATTTAACCTTTATTTAACTAGGCAAGTCAGTTCAGAACAAATTCTTATTTACAATGACGGCCTGCCTCGGCCATCGCTGGGCCAATTGTGCGCCGCCCTATGGGACTCCCAATCACGGCTGGTTGTGATACAGCCTGGAATCGAATCAGGGTCTGTAGTGACGCCTCTAGCACTGAGATGCAGTGCCTTAGACCGCTGCGCCACTCGGGAGCTCTTGGCATTCTCTCAACCAGCTTCATGAGGTAGTCACCTGGAATGCATTTCAATTAACAGGTGTGACTTGTTAAAAGTTCATTTGTGGAAGAAGAGACTTGCTTGGGCCAAGAAACACGATCAATGGACATTAGACCAGTGGAAATCTGTCCGTTGGTCTGCTGAGTCCAAATTTGTGATTTTTGGTTCCAACCGCTTGGTCTGTGAGACGCAGAGTAGGTGAACGCATGATCTCTGCATGTGTGGTTCCCACCGTGAAGCATAGAGGAGGAGGTGTGATGGTGTGGGGGTGCTTTGCTGGTGACACTGTTAGTGATTTATTTAGAATTCAAGGCACACTTAACCAGCGTGGCTACCACAGCATTCTGCAGCGATACGCCATCCCATCTGGTTTGCGCTTAGTGGGACGATTGTCACGTTCGTTTGAATGGACGGACCAAGGCGCAGCGTGTGTTGATTTCCACATCTTTTATTTAAATGAAACTTTCAAACAAAAACAATAAACAAGCAACGAAACGTAAAGTAACGTAGTGCTACCTGCACATACACAAACAATATCCCACAAAGCAGGTGGGAACAGGGACACCTTAAGTATGATCCCCAATTAGAGACAACGAACATCAGCTGCTTCTAATTGGGAACCATACCAAGAGCACCAACATAGAAATGAAAAGACTAGAACACCCCCTAGCCACGCCCTGACCTACGACACCCCCTCCCCCCCGAAAGGTGCGGACTCCGGCCACAAAACCTGAAACCAAATGGGGAGGGTAGGGGGGGTGACTAGTGTCGGTGGCGCCCAGACCCCAGATCCGGCCATGGTGCCGGGCTGAACGCCGTGCCTGAACTGGGCATCAGCTCAGAGGAAGGCTCCGGCGATGGAGCTGGGTTGGCCGCCGTGCCTGGACTGGGAGGAACGTGCGTGGAGTGCGTGGAGCCGGTACAGGTGGCACCAGACTGTTGACACGCACTTCAGGATGAGTGCTGGGAGCTGGCACAGAACGTACCGGACTGGGGAGGCGCACTGGAGGCCTGATGCGTGGAGCCGGCATAGGTGGCACCGGACTGGTGACACGCACTTCAGGGTGAGTGCGGGGAGCTGGCACAGAACGTACCGGACTGGGGAGGCGCACTGGAGGCCTGATGCGTGGAGCCGGCATAGGTGGCACCGGACTGGTGACACGCACTTCAGGGTGAGTGCGGGGAGCTGGCACAGGGACGTACCGGACTGGGGAGGCGCACTGGAGGCCTAGTGCGTAGAGCCGGTACAGGTGGCACCGGACTGGTGACACGCACTTCAGGGCGAGTGCGGGGAGCTGGCACAAGACGTACCGGACTGGGGAGGCGCACTGGAGGCCTGGTGCGTGGAGCCGGCACAGGTGGCACCGGACTGGTGACACGCACTTCAGGGCGAGTGCAAGGAGCTGGCACAGAACGTACCAGACTGGGGAGGCGCACCGGAGGCCTGGTGCGTGGAGCCGGTACAGGTTTCACCAGACTGATGACACACACTTCAGGGCGAGTGCGGGGAGCTGGCACAGGGCTGCTCAGCCGACCACCCCTCGTGCTCTCCGCCCCCCCCAAAAAAAATATTGGGGTTTCTGTGGCCGCGGCCCCCGGTGTCATCGCTGTCCTTCCTGATTTCCTGGCGACTCCCGCCAAGGAAGGGTCTCGCATCCTCCCATGATCTCTTCCCAGGTCCAACTCACTTTTCCCTCCGTTGCACGTTGCTTGGTCCTTGTTTGGTGGGATATTCTGTCACGTTAGTTTGAATGGACGGACCAAGGCGCAGCGTGTGTTGAGTTCCACATCTTTTATTTAAGTGAAACTTTCAAACAAAAACAATAAAAAAGCAGCGAAACGTAAAGTAACGTAGTGATACTATCACATACACAAACAATATCCCACAAAGCAGGTGGGAACAGGGACACCTTAAGTATGATCCCCAATTAGAGACAACGAACATCAGCTGCCTCTAATTGGGAACCATACCAAGAGCACCAACATAGAAATGAAAAGACTAGAACACCCCCTAGTCACGCCCTGACCTACAACACCATAGAGAACCAAGGGCTCTTGGTGGTTGGGGGCCCCCCAGATAGCATATGAACAAAATGTGTACAATTGCAGGAAATTTGCTTTAACTGTTGACTCTGATCACAAAAAACTGTCCAACTTGTCTTTCTCAATTTTCAAACAGAAATGGGTTTTGCCTTTGGTGGTTCATCGATGTGTCATTCTGGTCATGCACGCTGCGACCGACATAGCTAGTTCGTTAGCTAGTAACTCCTCCAGTATTTGTTGACCCCATTTCACAGGATTTGTTTTTGGATGGAAGCTGTAGAGATCAGTAAGAAATGGCACTTCTGTAGCCAAATATCTTATTTATCCATTTTTGTTTGTTTTCATTAAATGACCTGGGATAATGGTGCGTTGATCAGTTATACAGTTTATAACCGTTATTTTTTAGTTTTTGCCCAGTCAACTTTTAAAGTAACTGTTCAGTGTTTTGAGATTTCTATGAAATATGACCTATAATTAATTACAGTATGAGTGAAATAGGTTTCCTTACAAAAAAGGGTAATTAAGTATGTGAAAAAGCGTTTTCTGTGTTGGAATGGTGTGGGCGTACCCCAACAACAGAATGATGTGGGCGTATACCGGTCATTAAAAATATTCACACGAGTAGACTGCTGATTGACATTCCTCTATGAGGAAATAGCAAGCATTTTTTAAACGGTCTGTTTGAGAAACAAGTTTGAGGTGGGGTTTTTTTCTCTCCAATTTATGCTTTAGCCACAAATACAAGTATAATTTAGTCAACAACATTATTTGGGTATGATTTAAAAGAATCTGAATTTTTTACATTTATCTCAGCCTCATGGCAAACTGTGTAGAGTAGCAGGAAATTAGCATTCTCATTGCAAAATGTGAAAAAATAGCATGTGATGAGCTATAAAACAGAACATTTTTCTCTGCCCCATGGTAAAATGTGAAGACTTGCAGAAAATTAGCTGGCTTTCCACTTATCCTTCCACTTATACTGTGTTTTCAAAATACCCCTCATAGATAATAAATGAATTGCAGGAATTGCGTATAAAATGTTAAAAAAAATCTCTACTGTTCCGTCACCCCCAATATCTACACCCCAATTTTACCCTTGATATTTAGTGATGAGCTATCCTGTGAAAGTCTATTTAAAAAGTGATGGTAATTTAGCTCACTATGTGTTTTTTTTGTTGTTGTATAAGGATAATGTCAACCCAGGTCTTTAGTGACAAAACAATGGTCTTTTTAGATGTCCCATTCAAACTAGAGAAGGAGGATGCTGAGGTGTGCCTCATGACCTCTGGGAGGCTGCTGTATGTTGTCTCCTGGGCTGTGGATGAGAGTGGCTTTCCCATGGCGCCCACTGCCCCACCACACAGACCCAGCTTTACCAGGTGAGTCTGAACAACACCTGACTGACTTCCACAAGGTTGGCCGTCTTCTCACACACGCACACGCGCGTGCACACACACACCTTTGTTTGTCTGTTACCTTATGAGTTGAAGGCTTTTCTTTAGGCTGTCTTGCAATATAAACCCTAATCATGTTACATTGCCTGTAGACCCATGGCCAGCGGTCCCAATGCAAGTAGGCTTGAATGGATCAGGGACCTTCAGTTTGACCCCAACCACCCTTCTAACACAGAACTCACAGAACTCCTTAGGGTGAGTGTTAACACTGTAGACTCAGAACCTCCACTTGTATTCTATCAAAATAAACCCAATGATGTGTTGTTGATACAAAACACTCAGTGGTTGCCATGGATTCAAATCCAGGAAACAGCTAGAGTGCTGAAACATGAAAGCTTGCCCGGAGCACTTGGTTTGAAGTGGACGTTTGAAGTAGCGTCTCATATTGTTTGACCAATAGGAGGCCTGTGAGCAGAGAGACAGAGCCACGGGTCACTTCCGCCTGCATGCCCTGGAGGAGGAGTTTGACTTCACCACTGAGAAGCAGCTGGAGAAGTCCAGGCGCTTTGGTCTCCTGCAGCTGCGGAGCTCTCATGCTGTGGGCGTCAGCCCCTCCAAACCCATCCCTCTCCACGACAGAGACATTACTGAAGCAATGTTCGCTGTAATGCCCTTCTCATATAGCCTGGTTCCAGATAAGTTTGTGCTGTCTTGCCAATTCCTACAGCATGGTCATTGTCATGCCAATGTTTGGCTATACACAGCATAAACACATCTGTGGGACCAGAGTAGACTACTTCCTCATCCCTATATTCTGCAACGTTTCGTTTCATAAGTAGTTTCATACAGGTACAGTTGAAGTCAGAAGTTTACATACACCTTAGCCAAATACATTTAAACTCAGTTTTTCATAATTCCTGACATTTAATCCTAGTAAAAATTCCCTGTCTTAGGTCAGTTAGGATCACAACTATTTTAAGAATGTGAAATGTCAGAATAATAGTAGAGAGAATGATTTATTTCAGCTTTTATTTCTTTCATCACATTCCCAGTGGGTCAGAAGTTTACATACACTCAATTAGTATTTGGTAGCATTGCCTTTAAATTGCTTAACTTGGGTCAAATGTTTTGGGTAGCCTTCCATAAGCTTCCCACAATAAGTTGGGTGAATTTTGGCCCATTCCTCCTGACAGAGCTGGTGTAACTGAGTCAGGTTTGTAGGCCTTCTTGCTTGCACATGCATTTTCAGTTCTTCCCACAAATGTTCTATAGTATTGAAGTCAGGGCTTTGTGATGGCCACTAGAATACCTTGACTTTGTTGTCTTAAGCCATTTTGCCACAACTTTGGAAGTACAGTGGGGGAAAAAAGTATTTGATCCCCTGCTGATTTTGTACGTTTGCCCACTGACATTTTAATGGTAGGTTTATTTGAACAGTGAGAGACAAAAAAATCCAGAAAAACACATCAAAAACGTTATAAAATGATTTGCATTTTAATGAGGGAAATAAGAATTTGACCCCTCTGCAAAACATGACTTAGTACTTGGTGGCAAAACCCTTGTTGGCAATCACAGAGGTCAGACGTTTCTTGTAGTTGGCCACCAGGTTTGCACACATCTCAGAAGGGATTTTGTCCCACTCCTCTTTGCAGATCTTCTCCAAGTCATTAAGGTTTCGAGGCTGACGTTTGGCAACTCGAACCTTCAGCTCCCTCCACAGATTTTCTATGGGATTAAGGTCTGGAGACTGGCTAGGCCACTCCAGGACCTTAATGTGCTTCTTCTTGAGCCACTCCTTTGTTGCCTTGGCCGTGTGTTTTGGGTCATTATCATACTGGAATACCCATCCACGACCCATTTTCAATGCCCTGGCTAAGGGAAGGAGGTTCTCGCCCAAGATTTGACGGTACATGGCCCCGTCCATCATCCCTTTGATGCATTGAAGTTGTCCTGTCCCCTTAGCAGAAAAACACCCCGAAAGCATAATGTTTCCACCTCCATGTTTGACGGTGGAGATGGTGTTCTTGGGGTCATAGGCAGCATTCCTCCTCCTCCTCCTCCAAACACGGCAAGTAGAGTTGATGTCAAAGAGCTCCATTTTGGTCTCATCTGACCACAACACTTTCACCAGTTGTCCTCTGAGTCATTCAGATGTTCATTGGCAAACTTCAGATGGGCATGTATATGTATTCTTGAGCAGGGGGATCTTGCGGGCGCTGCAGGATTTCAGTCCTTCACAGTGTAGTGTGTTAACAGTTGTTTTCTTGATGACTATGGTCCCAGCTGCCTTGAGATCATTGACAAGATCCTCCCGTGTAGTTCTGGGCTGATTCCTCACCGTTCTCATGATCATTGCAACTCCCCGAGGTGAGATCTTGCATGGAGCCCTAGGCCGAGGGATATTGACAGTTCTTTTGTGTTTCTTCCATTTGCGAATAATCACACCAAATGTTGTCACCTCACCAAGCTGCTTGGCGATGGTCTTGTAGCCCATTCCGGCCTTGTGTAGGTCTACAATCTTGTCCCTGACATCCTTGGAGAGCTCTTTGGTCTTGGCCATGGTGGAGAGTTTGGAATCTGATTGATTGATTGCTTCTGTGGACAGGTGTCTTTTTTACAGGTAACAAGCTGCGGTTAGGAGCACTCCCTTTAAGAGTGTGCTCCTAATCTCAGCTCGTTACCTGTATAAAAGACACCTGGGAGCCAGAAATCTTTCTGATTGAGAGGGGGTCAAATACTTATTTCCCTCATTAAAATGCAAATCAATTTATAACATTTCTGACATGCGTTTTTCTGGATATTTTTGTTGTTATTCTGTTTCTCACTGTTCAAAGAAACCTACCATTAAAATTATAGACTGATCCTTTCTTTGTCAGTGGGCAAACGTACAAAATCAGCAGGGGATCAAATACTTTTTTCCCCCACTGTATGCTTGGGGTCATTGTCCATTTGGAAGACCCATTTGCGACCAAGCTTTAACTTCCTGACTGATGTCTATTTTGTGAAGTGCACCAGTCCCTCCTGCAAAAAAACACCCACACAACATGATGCTGCCACCCCCGTGCTTCACGGTTGGGATGGTGTTCTTCGGCTTGCAAGCGTCCCCCTTTTTCCTCCAAACATAACGATGGTCATTATGGCCAAACAGTTCTATTTTTGTTTCATCAGACCAGAGGACATTTCTCCAAAAAGTACGATCTTTGTCCCCATGTCCAGTTGCAAACCGTAGTCTGGCTTTTTTATGGCGGTTTTGGAGCAGTGGCTTCTTCCTTGCTGAGCAGCCTTTCAGGTTATGTTGATATAGGACTCGTTTTACTGTGGATATAGATACTTTTGTGCCTGTTTCCTCCAGCATCTTCACAAGGTCCTTTGCTGTTGTTCCGTGGATTGATTTGCACTTTTCGCACTAAAGTACGTTTATCTCTAGGAGACAGAACACGTCTCCTTCTTGAGCAGTATGATGGCTGCGTGGTCCCATGGTGTTTATACTTGTGTACTATTGTTTGTACAGATGAACGTGGTACCTTCAGGCATTTGGAAATTGCTCCCAAGGATGAACCAGACTTGTGGAGGAATACAATTTTTTTTCTGAGGTCTTGGCTGATTTCTTTTGATTTTCCCATGATGTCAAGCAAAGATGCACTGAGTTTTAAGGTAGGCCTTGAAACACATCCACAGGTACACCTCCAATTGACTCAAATGATGTCAATTAGCATATCAGAAGCTTCTAATGCCATGACATCATTTTCTGGAATTTTCCAAGCTGTTTAAAGGCACAGTCAACTTAGTGTATGTAACTTCTTACCCACTGGAATTATGATACAGTGAATTATAAGTGAAATAATCTGTCTGTAAACAATTGTTGGAAAAATTACTTCTGTCATGCACAAAGTAGATGTCCTAACCGACTTGCCAAAACTATAGATTGTTAACAAGAAATTTGTGGAGTGGTTGAAAAACGAGTTTTAATGACTCCAATCTAAGTATGTAAACTTCCGACTTCAACTGTACATACTTTACTCTCTTCCTGCAATAACTTTGTGGGTGAAGTTTCTTTTAACGAAAGTGGACATTTGTTGCTTTGTTGTTTCCAGGATTATGGTGCATTCCCAAGTCTGTCCCTTATGGATGAAGACCCTATCACAATGCAGAGAGCACGCTCTATCCACTGCATCCAAAAGGTACTCTTCCTTCCCTAGATTCTGTCATCTGGAGTCAGATTGCATTTTTTGCGTATGTCTGTATTCACAGCTTACTCATATGATTTGTTTGATATATGAACTAACGAGTAGCAATACTGAAATGTCATTTTCGATTGTCATGCGAGCTGTAATTGTTTTTTTAGGCGCTGAATTTGGCAAGAAAAAAACTGTTCAACATCAAGAGGAAGTACAAGTTCTCTGATATAGTCACCGAGTACCACGAGGCAGATACAGTGATGTGAGTATTAAGACTCCTTTTCTCCTTAACCGTTCTCCACATACAAATGGTGTTGCTGTACAGTCCATAAACCACATGTCATAAAGAAATCTAAAAGTATGTTTAGCTCTTGAGGCCTCTGCGAAATTGCAGACATAATGATAATAATTTAGTGGGTGCTTATATTTGTCCTATTTCAAAGTGTTTTTATTCTCCCTGAGACACCCTTGGAGAGTGGGGTCGTCACAGCCAGGGTCTGCCATGCAACAGTAACCCTGGAGCAATACGGGTTAAGTACCTTACTCAAAGGCACATCGACAGATTTTACACATGGTCAGTTCTGGGATTCGAACTAGCAACCTTTCGGTTACTGGCACGATGCTCTAACCGCTAGGCTACCTGACGCCAGGCTACACGATGATACGTCTCTTTGTTTTGCTCTGACACTTCTAGTGTCCTAGCCTGGAATCCAAACTGATATGCTTTGTTTCACCATTGAAATGGAACATATCCATTTGAATTCCAGGCTAATACTCTCCACCCCATCAGGGAGTTCGACTGGGACGTGTTCAGACTAAAGCGACCTCTCCAGCCTCAGCGTGTGAAGAGGAAGATCATTCCTACCTGCTCCCTCTCAGACGGGGACCTGAGGATCCATGTTGCCATCAACAATGCCCAGGGCCTGCCTGTTCGCCAGGAGGCTTTCCTCAAGTATTGATCCAAGTTCTACCCATCCTACTACTTTTACAACTACTACTATAGCTTCCAGCGTAAAACCTATGATATTACTATAACAAATACCTCTACTTCTACTATCATCACTTTACAGTACACCCAACCCAATACTACTTGTACTATTAGCTGAACATATTCGCTATATCTACAAAACAGTTGGCAACTTGCCTTAACAACCCCACATTGGCAGATACTTCAGCTTCTCATGCCTGCAGCTATCCTAATAGAATTCTTACTGTACTGTACAATGCGTGATGTAATGATCCTCTTATCCAATTCTAGCAAAGATAAAAAACCTTTTGACTGAATTTCCTCCCCCACTTGACAACCACGCTCATAGAGAACATCATCAAAAATAGACACTACTTTCTATTTCCTTGACAACGCAGTCCCATCTGTGTGGAAGCAGGTCTAATGAGTTGTGTTTTGTGTACCTTTAAGGGAGATCCACGCAAGAGGCTCCTGCTGTGGTCTGTCTAGCAGCAGCAGACACAACATGAAAAGCAGCTCGGAAAAGGCTGTCCTACAGGTAAAATGGTAGAGGTAGCACATATTTGGTGCTAAAATATCACAGACAGAGACATGATCGCCGTATATTGAATATTGAAACAGAATTCAAAATTGCATGATTGACAGTCAGATACTACCGGATTACGAACATGAACTTATTTTCCTGATAGCTTTTTGTTGTTGTTGCCGTATAGGCCGTTGACATGACATACTGTATATAACAATATGGTTATGTAGGTTCATAACAGGTACAGTAGGTTGAGTTTGTCCCATGGTTGTGCCAGGCTCAGGTTCAGCCCTTCGTGGAGGTTAGGTTTCAGGAGACAACATATGAGAGCAGCGTAGAGCAGGGACACAACCCATGCTGGAGGGAAGAGTTCACCCTGGAGTTTAAGTACTGTCCTAATTCACTGTTAATTCCATCTCCAACTGGCTCCACAAGTGAATACTGTGTGCATCCTTACACATGTGACTGTACTGTTCGTGCTAATAAAATCACATTTCAGAAATGTCAAATGTAATGTTCTCTCAGATCCTTAGGGGGTGATTATAGCCACGCAGGCCTTTCCAAAGTACAAGACGACATTGTCATCAATGTGTTTGATGAGATGTCCTGTCAAGTCATTGAGGTACTGTAAGCCTCAACCATGAAAGTACAATCACTATTCAAATGCCACTTCAAATCGCAGGGTGAACTGGAAATCAACATTCTGTCTATCCCATCTCCATCCCTCCCTTACTCTCTTTCATCTCACACGTGGGAAACCCAGAGCAGTTCTCTGAGAGGCTGTGGAGCCCAGGTGTTCTCTGGCAGACAGTGGCTGGGCTCGGTCACCTTACCCTTCAGATCTCTGCTGCAGCAATCCAAGGTACTGCTCTGCGCGCACACACACACGTTCAGGTGGTGCACAAGCCGGATAAAAGGATTTAAAGCCTGTCAGCTTTGTCCAACTTGGCCTAGTAATGTCGGTGAGTTGCTGTGGTTGCTTACTGTATGTGAACATGTCTTTGTATGTACGGTTGCCTTGTAGATAATTAACATTCTTATATTGTCTTCTCTGCGATCATAGGAAAAAGGTGCTAAGTAGAACCATATAGGGTTCTTCGGCTTGTCTCCATATGGGAACCCTTTTTGGTGGTAGGTAGAATCCTTTGCAGAGGGTTCTACCCAGAACCCTCTATGAAGGGTACTTCATAGAGCCCTCTTTAAATGGTTCTACTTAGAACCCTCCATGAAGAGTTCTTCCCTAGAACCCTTTATAAGTGGTTCTACAAAGAACCCTTTTATCATCTAAAGGTTCTTCCTAGAACCCTCTATGAAGGGTTCTACCAAGAACCCTTTTATCTTTGAAGGGTTCTTACTAGAACCTTGTACGAATGGTTCCACCAGCTTTACTATAACATTCTTTATGACAATACATTACATATAGTACCAGTCAAAAGTTTGGACACACCTACTCATTCAAGGGTTTTTCTTTATTTTTACTATTTTCTACATTGTAGAATAGTAGTGAAGACATCAAAACTATGAAAATACACATGGAATCATGTAGTAATCAAAAATAAAAAAATTCATAAATCACAGAAGACAGAAATCATGGCAAAGATGTCAACTATAAAAGCTGAAGAACATACGCACATCCAGGTACTTTCCGCGGGTGCTGGAGTTGTTGGCAAACTCATGGAAAACGCCGCACACTGCCGCTCATGCTCCCAGGTGATATTTATTTACAACGGTTCGACCCTTAGGTCTTCATCAGGCATCCATATCCCAGGTGGGGGTGAATGGTCCTATATATAGGGGCAGTACTCAGAGACATCACTTCCTGAAACATGGGGGGGGAAAATTCTGAAACATAGTTTCATAATATTAACATTCAATATATCAAAATATATGATCATACACAGAGAATGTGATCAATATTTATAGTAATATACATACAATATTCAATTAGGATAAAAAAAACACAGTTTAGATATTGAAACTATAAAAACAGTTTCAATCAAACTCCTCATTAAGGCCAAGAGGAGACGGTGTGTTCAGCCTGTGGATCCAGAAAGATTCCCTTTGAAGAAGTTTCCTCTCAATGTCCCCTCCCCTGCGTGACATCTTGACCATTTATATTCCAATGTATCTCAGAGAACTAATAGGATGTCCAGCTTGTACAAAATGTGCAGCCACCGGATTGTTTTGTCTCATAGGTTTCGTATATTGCTGCGGTGCTCACTGATCTGTGTCTTAAGGCTTCTACGGGTTTTCTCTATGTAGGACATTTCAACATGTAAATAACATTGGTGGACATGCAGGTAATCAGGCCCTTGATCTTAAATCTTTGTCCTGTGCGGGGTGGGTAAAGGAGTTACATTTGTACGTAAAGCTGCATTGAGCACATTGGCCACATTCGTAATTACCCTCAGGAACCTTGTCCAAAAAAGTTTCCCTTTTCTCTGGTGGGTAATCAGATTTAACCACAATATCTCTCACCTTTTGGAGGTGTTTTAAAAACCATACGTGGGGTATATTTAAAAATGGGCTTCCTGATAATGTCCTTAAATGCCTTCCCCAATGCTGAGTATTGGGTAAAGCATGATGGGACATGGTTTTAGGTTTTTAGAAGGACTAACAATACTAACAATACTCAGCATTGGGGAAGGCATTTAAGGACATTATCAGGAAGCACTGGTACATTATTGAATCTGACCCACAACTGAAACCCAATTTTAAATATTCCCCACGTTTGGTTTTTAAAACACCTCCAAAAGGTGAGAGATATTGTGGTTAAATCTGATTACCCACCAGAGAAAAGGGAAACTTTTTTGGACAAGGTTCCTGAGGGTAATTACAAATGTGGCCAATGTGCTCAATGCAGCTTTACGTGCAAATGTAAGTAATTTACTCACCCTGCACAGGACAAAGGTATTGGACATTGGAATATGGAATAATCAAGATGTCACGCAGGGGAGGGGACATTGAGAGGAAACTTCTTCAAAGGGAATCTTTCTGGATCCACAGGCTGAACACACCGTCTCCTCTTGGCCTTAATGAGGAGTTTGACTTGAAACTGTTTTTATAGTTTCAATAAGTCTGAATTGTGTGTTTTTTTTTTAATCCTAATTGAATATTGTATGTGTATGTATATTACTATAAATATTGATCACATTCTCTGTGTATGATCATATATTTTGATACATTGAATGTTAATATTGTGAAACTGTTTTACATTTTTTACCCCCATGTTTCAGGAAGTGATGTCACTGAGTACTGCCCCTATATATAGGACCTTCCGCCCCCACCTGGGATATGGATGCCTGATGAAGACCTAAGGGTCGAAACGTTGTAAATAAATATCACCTGGGAGCATGAGCGGCAGTGTGCGGCGTTTTCCTTTCTGTTTTCCAAAGATATCAACTATGTCAGTGTTGTATATGTAAAATGATTAAGGTACTAGATACATGCACAAATATTCCTATATAGGTACAATTTCAAACATTCTAACACCTATCTTTTTAAACTTATCCGATTACTAAAAGTTTAAACACTGAGGTAAAGAGTAAACGCTCAGGTACTTCAGACGAAAACGTTTCTTGGTTGAAACCTATCCCTCTTCAAAGAATCCTTTTGGAACCCTTTTATCTAAGAGTCAACTCCCACATATCTTATCATTTGATAGGTGTATGAGAAACTGACCATCTGTACCCCACCGACCCTACTGGGCTACATGTGGACAGGGGAAGACATGGTCAATGACCAGGGCATAGAGATACCCTCGAGAAGAGATACCAGTTTCATGAATGTCTTCATCACTTTGGATCCAGCCATCTCTCTGAGTGATGACCAGACAGCAAAGGCAAATTATTTTCATGTTTAATACTGTTACATTTTAAAGAGGTACTATGTTCTAAAACCTCTTTGCCTTCAACTAAAAACACTTAATTGTCATTTGATTTAGATTTTTGCTGTGGAAGATATTGATTGATAAGATATGGAATATATTTACTTTAATCAGCGTCCATTATTTTGATGGGCTTATGTTTAATGTCATGACTACTGTGATTGATAACCAACTGTACAACTGCATCAGAACACACATCCATGGAAATGTACTATTTGCCCTCTTCACATTTAGTATGGTGACCAGAAGCCCCTTTGGCTGGTGAGTATCAGTCCAATTTGTATTGCTTAGCCTAAATGATAAGTCACCCTTTTCCATGCACTGCTGCTGCTCCTACAGAATTCTGTGTTTGTATCTGTCTCCGCATAGTTTTCCACAGACGAGGATGAGGACTTGCTGGACTTGACCTATGAGTATGAGAAGCAGTGTAAGGTGGCCGCAGGCCGGGTGAAGAAGCGAGTCATAACCACAGTGATAAATAGTGAGGGGAGGCTTGTCCTGGCACACCGGTTCTTCAAGCCACTTCCTCCTCCACAGGAAGTTGTCCTGGACACCCCCGACAATAGCATGTCTGTTCTAGTAAGGCTCCAACATAACTAGACCTGGGTTCAAATACTATTTGAAATCTTTCAAACACTGAGCGTTTGCTTTAGTCTGCCTGGAGAGCCAGATGGGCTGGGTTTTCATTATTATTATTATTTTTTAACTTTTATAGAAAAACTCAATCAAGCCTAGCAAAAGTATTTCAAATGATTTAAAATAGTATTTGAACCCAGGTCTGACCATAACATCACTATCATTAGAATGATTCAACTCATAAGGTTCATGTCTGAAATATATATAAACAACATGGAATCATAATGAAAGCACAGTTGTATTCATTCTTTGGAAGTTTTACTTATTTGGAGTTGTTTGGATGGAACTCAGTTATTTTGTTTATATGCATTACATTAAAGGGCAATTCCACCACTTTTCAACCTCATATTCATCATCTCCAGCACCAAACCAGTGTCTACATATGTGAAAACAGCGTGTTTCTATGATCTGTGGTTAAAAAGATAAGAATAAAGAGCCTAAAAAAATGCTTCTCTGTGACAAAGGATAGATCGTTTTTTTTTAAATTGTGATTTTCAAAGCATGCAACGAGTTTCTAGCCCAAGGGAGGGTATTTTGTTGCTCCCCACATCACCGCAAATCTCAGTTTGAAAATCTGTTTTTAAAATGTTTTAACATTTGATAATGTCATCGGGTAGAACTTTTTAAATGTATATTTATTTCCTAAGAAAAACTGAATTGCACCGTTTTCACATATGACACTGGTATTGTGCTGGAGATAATGAAAATACCGTTGAAAAGAGGTGGAGTTGCCCTTTAATTGATTTAAATGGGCGTTATGTTGTGCTCTTAAAAATGTTTTGCTCTGTGTAACCCAGGAGAGGGTGGCAGCCTTTGTGTCCCTGATTCCCACCTTGTCCTTCCCATCTGACGTTGGTGACAGTGGGGACATGTGGCTCACCTCAGAGGTAAACAAACAGACCATGTTGTAGAATTAACATTTTGTTTCAGAGCCAAGACTTAAAACATCACTTATGTTCAGCAGATATTAAATACCAAGAAAAATACCAATAATTATCAACCTAGTTTGGTCAGCTTGTTGTTAACCCAGTGGTGCTTTTTTCATTCCTTATTGCACACCTTTGCTATACACAATAGCAATGCTTGGAGCTGGCTATGGGAAACGATGTCAGTTTGGCAGTTCTGCTGTGCAACTTCTTTCATGACCTGACAGTAAATGGGTGGCTTCTCCTGGGAACATCTGTCATAGAGGTAACAATTGACATGTACTGTTTAATGTACATTGCCTTCAGAAAGTATTCACACCCCTTGACTTTTTCCACATTTTGTTGTGTTACAAGGTGGGATTAAAATGATTTGTCATTTTTTGTCAATAATCTACACAAAATACTCTATAATGTCAAAGTGGAAGAAAAATAAACATTTGTATAAAAAATAAAACATATGAAAAATAAAACACTAATATATCTTGATTACATAAGTATTCAACCCCCCGAGTCAATACATGTTAGAATCACCTTTGGCAGCGATTAAAGTGGTGAGTCTTTCTGGGTAAGTCTCGAAGAGCTTTGTACACCTGGATTGTACAATATTTGCACATTATTACGAAAGAAAAATATTCAAGCTCTGTCAAGTTAGTTGTTGATCATTGCTAGACAGCCATTTTCAAGTCTTGCCATAGATTTTCAAGCCAATTTAAGTCAAAACTGTAACTAGGCCACTCGGGAACATTCCATGTCATCTTGGTTAGCAACTCCAGTGTATATTTGGGCTTGTGTTTTAGGTTATTGTCCTGCTTAAAGTTGAATTTGTCTCCCAGTGTCTGTTGGAAAGCAGACTGAACCAGGTTTTCCTCTAGGATTTTGCCTGTGCTTAGCTCTATTCTGTTTATTTTTATCCTAAAAAACTACAGTACCTAGTCCTTGGCAATGACAAGGATACCCAGAACATGATACAACTACCACCATGCTTGAAAATATGAAGAGTGTTACTCAGGGAAGGGATGTGTTGTGTTGGATTTGCAACAAACATAACCCTTTGTACTCAGGACATAAAGTTAATTTCTTTACCAAATATTTAGCATTTTCACTTTAGGGCCTTATTGCAAACAGGATGCATGTTTTGGAATATGTTTTATTCTGTACAGGCTTCCTTCTTTTCACTCTGTCATTTAGGTTAGTATTGTGGAGTAATTACAATGTTTTTGATCAATCCTCAGGTTTTCTCCTATCACAACCATTAAACTCTAACTGTTTTAACGTCACCCTTCGCCTCATGGTGAAATCCCTGAGCGGTTTCCTTCCTCTCCGGCAACTGAGTTAGGAAAGACACCTGTATCTTTGTAGTGACTGGGTGTATTGATACACCATCCGAAGTGTAATTAATAACTTCACCATGCTCAAAGGGATATTCAATGTCTGCTTTTTATTATTTCTACCAATCTACCAATAGGTACCCTTCTTTGCTAGGCATTGGAAAACCTCCCTTCTCTTTGTGGTTGAATCTGTGTTTGAAATTCACTGCTTGACAGAGGGACCTTACAGATGTGTGGGGTACAGAGATGAGATTGTCATTCAGAAATCATGTTAAACACACAGTGAGAGTCCATGCAACTTATGTGACTTGTTTAAGACATTTTCTGTTGTGTGCCCTAATGAACACAAACCTGCTCTCGTACAATGGGGAGGGTGTACTGTTTCCACTAGAAGACAAACAAAACAGTGTTTCCCTTATGATTTTTTTCAGCAGCGGTGGCAAAGGTAGAGGGAGAAGGTGACTGAGGTCACTTCTGGTAACTTTTTCAAAAGGACATTCTACTCCAAAATAAATTAAAATACAATTATGCTGACATCTGAAATATAATTTTCCCTTTAAAAGGGAAACAACCTGTAGCCCAACTGACGCAGCATAGCAGCTTTATATAAATGGGCTGAAGAAGCATGGGGTTGCCCATGCATATTTTTACTCCTGAACGTATTTAGGCTTGCCATAACAAATGGAATACTTTTGACTCAAGACATTTCAGCTTTTCATAAAATTAATTTGTCTAAAAACATAATTTCACTTTGACATTATGGGGTATTGTGTGTAGGCCAGTGACACAAAATCTCAATTTAAAATTCAGGCTGTAATACGACAAAATATGGAAAAAGTCAAGGGGCGTGAATACTTTCTGAAAGCACTGTATACATAAAACAACACAATTCACTCCTGTTCAAATCAATGTATTTGCGAGTCAGCTGAGAAAATAGACTACACCTTTAGTGCAGTGTATTTCATTGTATTCGTTTAACGGCAACACAGTAGCATTCATGTTTAGTTTTCTTTTTTTCAGGGAGAGACAGCCTATGTCCTTACTCAGGAGAACACTTGGTTTGTGTTGTGGAACCCCAGAGATGGGAAGCACTACCAGTCATACGACTCCTTCTGTCCTCTAAAGACTGTCGACTGTCTGGTCAATGGTGAAAATGTAAGAGTGGAGTCCATGGATATGAATACCCTCGGTGTGTTTCATTTATGTCATCCACTCAGGATTTTGTGTACGCGAGTTTAGTCAAAACAGATGTCAAATCAATAACTCCGTCCCAAAGTCCACTTCCCAACTGCTGTTCTTTGTCCCTACCCATGCTGTTTACTATGCTATCGTTGTGGCGACACTGCGTTCTACCAGTTATTCGATATGTTACAGTGTCATGAGACTGTGTTGTGACCTATAAATCAGTCAGTGATTGATACGGCTACATCATTATACCATCACGTGTGCATTCTATGCAAGTCTTGTTCACCAGCTGTGTGGCGCTCTAAAACTGTTGAAAGGGATCCTCGTCTTCAGCCGCTATCTTGACTAAATCTTAAAAGTTTTTAGGTGACGTGTCCATTGACCATAAATGTCATGTGCTTGATCTGACTGGATGTCTCTCAGGTGTGGTTCCATCTCCAACCAACAAGAAAGATGCCCATCACTTTTGACGTATCAAATAATGCCACATGGAAACCCTTATTCCCCAAAGGATTCAACTCGGACTCATCCTCAATGGTATTTCTAACCTAGTTTTTTTGCTACTGTAGTGTTTTTGACAAGACATACAACGTAAGATACGGTTCCAAACATTAGAGCCATAAGTTTTCCTCATTGAAAATTTGTGACAGTAGTGAAATATTTGAAAGTAGGTCATATTTGAAGAACATAACTTATTACTTCTATTGAGTCATGACTTGAGTCAACTGTGTACAGTAAATAAAAACTGCTCAATGCTAACTGTCAAATCTTACAGCCAACAGAAATTAAATACCGTCCCACTCAAATAGATCTGGTCAATCACCTTCAAAGAAGGTATGTTAATATGGATTCTATGTTTAAGGCTATGCATTGCTTTCATCTTAGAGCAAAACACAGGACAATTTCATTTATGGTCTTGTCTGTCCCATCCATGAATTTCATTCTTCAAACACAGGATGGAGAGGAAACTGAAAAGTTGTGTGATGGACTGGAGAAGCCCCCACCCTACACGCTGGAGCCCCCGCTGTGCAGCCATGCTCTCGGAGGTCATGCAGAAGCTTGAGAGGAACCCAGCCTCTGACTCAACAGCGCAAGAGATAGACAGGCTGCTGGACACCATGAAGGATTACAAGGTGAAATAGGCCTACCAGTAACCCTCTTTAATATGAAAAAGGGGAATCAGTGGATAGTATTTATTATGGACCAAATGGATTGAAACAGGAAGGGACTACCTAGACTGGTCCAATAAAAAGCTTACTTAGTATTCTGTTGTGTGTCCTGATGAACAACCCTGCTCTCATATAATGGGGAGGGTTTGATGTTTGAGAGTGTCCTTACATTTGATAGAAAACACAGGCCTTGAGAATAGAAATAGGTGGATACTGTTGTAAGACTTGCTACATGACTAATGACAGTGACCATTATTGGGTATACAATCCCCCAAAAATTTGATTAAAAAAACCCAATTACGTTCATCTTCCTTTTTCTAACTCGCCCCTATAATTTGTTTCAGCAGCGGTGGCAAAGGTAGCGGGAGAAGGTCACTTCTGTTGACTGCGAGGTCACTTCTGACTTTAAAAAGGACATTCTACTCCAAAATGAATCAAAATTGAAAAGACACCATCTGAAATGTAATTTTCCCTTTAAAAAAGCATTATAACCTGTAGCCCAACTGATAAAGAAAAGCGCCTTTCAATAAATATGAAAAAGCATGGGGTTGCCCATCATTTACATAATTGAAAAACCCCAAAAGACGATGCATAAAATGCTACTTACTACAAAAATACGTTGTAATTTGTCCCTCTGTTCTTAAATGCACATCTCGGCAGAAATATAGTTTATTTGTATAGGGGAAACACTGATTAACTGTGTGTTTTTAGGTGACTGGCTTCCCCATTCATATGGCATACCAAGACATGAGCACAGTGATCGAGGCTGTCTACAACACCAGAATCCACAGCACTGAGATCCCTGGGACAGAGTTTGCTCTCTCCACCTACATCCACCCATACCCCAACCACATCCTGTCGGTGTGGATATTCCTGGCAACGCTGGTCAAACACCAGCATGGCGTGTTCTACGTTCCTTCAGTACACTAGCACTGAGACACCCTGGTTGTGTTCATTAGGCACCAAATGGAAGGAAACTGACAAACGGGGAGGGACTACCTGGAACCCTTTATATATGTTTTAGTTTTTTTGCATGCCCGTATGAACAAAATCTCTGCCTTTCAGGGTCAGCTTTTCCTAGTTGTTTTTCTACTGTGGGAAAGGAATGCAGAGTGATTCAGACCAAGTGATTGAATCCACAAACTTGTACATAGTAAATTGTCCATACAAATGGTATTTGTTCAACCGTTGATTAGAACATATCTGGTATGTTTTCAAGTTCACAATATGGTTTATGAAATGTTTTAGGCAATATTTGTTGATGTATGCATAAAGCCTTATAGGCCAATTGATATACATACTACTGGCATTAGCAGTATGCCAATAATATGATGCATTATTAAAAATAAACCAGAAGTACAACTGACAGGCATTTTATTTAAAAGTACCATATTAGAAGTACACAGCGCTCGCTGCCATTCCGCATGCACAGGAAGGTGTTGACATGACACATTCCCTCCAAATTAGTGCTCGAAACACAAAACAAGAATGCAAACTATACTTCCTGAATATTGCAGAGAACACTGTTCAAGAGCAAAGGTGAGGGTAGTCAACATTAACACTTGAGGTAGCTTCTGGCAGAGTGATGCGTGTTCCTCTATCAAACTACCATATCTTACTACAAGCTGAAAGTAATCCCTCGAGTTCAATACTGATATAAGATTCCCATTATTACTCATGGCGGCAGGGAACGGAAAGATAACATACATTCAATGCTTCTGAGGTATCTTAGCTTAAATAAATGCAGCACAGTCTCTTGTCTATAGTGCAATTAAATTATAGCTAATGCAGAGAGTTGGGAAAACAACCCTTTGCACATGACAACCATGCTTGGTGATAACTCAATCATATTAGTTTTAAAAAGAAAATAACACCTTCGGCAGGTTAGCACCGGAATGATACATGACAAATAACTATATTGCACATTTGTGGAATCTTATATTGCACATCTAACCATAGAAGAAAGTGCTTAAATCGCATCATAACTTCTCAATTTAAAAAAAACATACCTGGTCCTGCTAATTAGTCTAATCCAAAGAGACGACATACCCATCCAGTCGCTCGCACTTTTTTACTTCCCATACTGTCATAGCTCTAACTTGGAGATCAAGCCATCACCTATCAAAGCAGGGAGCAGCACAGGAATAGTGCATATTGACCTGGTAGGCTCTGCTTGGAATGTTGGCCTTGCCATCCAGACCAGCAGAGATGGTCTGGGGGTGGCTGTGTGACGGGGCACCAGGGCCCTGCAGGGTGGCAGAGTGGGATACGTAGGAGGCCGGGCCGTGGCCTGGGGCTAGGGAAGGCTGGAGGGCCTGCTGAGGGTACTGGATGCTGGCCTGGTGCAGGTACTGAGGAGGCATGGTGGTGGTTGTCTGGCAAGGGGTATGGTACCCAGCCTGGCCCGGCTGCTGACCGGGTGGCTGGCACGTCTGCTTGTTGGCCTCCTTCACGTCGCTGTCATGAGCACTGACAAAGAAAGACCAAAAGTGACTTTCAAACGACTATCCTGTCAAGCCAGCAGCACAATTCTACAACCATGTTACTAAGATGGCAAGAGTGGACTTATTTTCTCAGGTTGCATCAAGGTCATTAGCCACCAAACGGAAAACATACTGAAGAGAGGGACTCCCTGGACTTGCCCCCAAGTTGCGAAACGTTTTTGTTTTGATAAGGTGTGCCTTAATAAACACGGCCCTGGTGTTAGGCAGTATTTGTCAGCAGGCAAGAGAGCCCAGCTGAGGACAGACACTCACATGAGCATTTTTTCTACACAGGGGACAAGATGATCCCAGCTGTATGCGGTGAGGCGCTGGAGCTGAGGTGGCCAGGAAGGGGATAGGCGCAGGATGATGCGAGAGGCTGCCACACAGGCAGCTGCCACCAGTGAGGGGGCGAACCTCAGAAACGCATGATCTGGAATAATAGCAAGTCATTAATCATCACCATGTATTGCACCAGAGTATTGTGCAACAAGGCTAGCTGCGTCTTTAAGTGCAAAAGGTGACATTACGCTCTTGTTCTTCCTAAAAATCATATTTTCAGAAGGCAAACACTGGTTTGAAAAACCGGTTATGATTAGCGAAAATAAAGATGTGGATTCCAATTAGCTGTTGAAGAAAACAGAACATAAAACATTACATTAATGGACAAGAACAGCAAGACATATTAAAACTAAGTACACATCGACCAAAGAACACCACGACCACTTCAAAAAATACGAGAAAAGAAAAATAAAGAAATTAGCAAGACTAATCTCAAATGTTCAAGTGCTTTGGTATGTAGACACTTCTGTTGTAGCTAAAGAAAACAGTTAAAGAATAATGTGGGTGTGTAGTGCAGGGCTCTCCAATTCTGTTCCTGGAGAGCTACCCTCCTGTAGGTTCACTCCGTCACCGGTTGTAACTAATCTGATTCAGTTGATCAACCAGCGAATTATTTGAATCAGGTGTGCTAGGTTAGGGTTGGAGCAAAAAAAAACAAATCAAATTTGATTGTCACACACGTTTAGCAGATGTTATTTAGAGTGCAGCGAAATGCTTGGGGAAAAAATAAAGGACTGTTGGCACCACCTTGGGTACCAACAGGACAGCATCTCTCCAGGAACAGAGCCCCGGTCTCTAAATGAAAACAGACAACTTTACCGGTGTTAACTAGACCAAACCTGCGAAAAACTGAAAACGGGATAAAACGTTTACATGCCACAGTATCTTATCCAGGTTTCTCATAACCGGGATACAAGCTTTTAACATGAATAATAACGGGATATTGGTGTGCATGTAAAAAATGGTCAGTCTCTCCACTGAACTAGGAGAGAGTGACATGGATGCTGTTGACATTGGCCCTCTGTCTACATTTGAGGCCAGATGTGGTGCTATGTTCTTGGCCAGCTGCAGCTTTTCTAGGTCCTTTTTTGACAGCTCTGCATTCACTGGTCCTAATAGTTGTCCTATAAGCTTGTTAAGTAAATTATTGTATCTCTACAAATCAAGGATTATTTCTCATGTAATGGTCTGAACGGGTTTCCAGCATGCATACAAAGGGCATTCTACGAGTATGGCCTTAGCACAAATGACAGCTGATTGGTTAAAGAGTATAAATGACAGGAAGTTAGTTGGTGCAGTGTTAGATTTCAGTGCTGCTTTTGATAAAATTGATCATGAACTGTTACTAGGTAAACTCAAATATTTTAGGTCTGCAGCTCTATCCTGGATGGAAACCCATCTATCCAGGAGAAGGCAAAAAGTGTTCTTTAAAACAGTAAAGATATACACTGTGGTGATCCTCAAGGAAGCTGCCTAGGCCCACTTCTCTACTCTGGCTTTACTAAGGATTTACCTTCAGTAATGAACAAAGCAAGAGTGGTCATGTATGCTGATGACTTTAGTGTATAGCACAGCATCAGAATGTAATGAGCTAACAGATGTACTGAGCAGGGAACTAAGAATGGCGTAGGAGTGGTTTGATATGAACAAATTGGGATTGAACATTTCTAAAACAAAATATTTGTATTTGGTTCAAGATCTATGCTTGCTGATGATCCCCAATTGGAATTTGTTGATGAATAGAACGCATGTAGAACGCAGCAGGTAGCCTAGTGGTTAGAGCGTTGGGCCAGTAATCGAAAGGTTGCTGGATCGAATCCCCGAGCCGACAAAGTAAAAATCTGTCGTTCTGCCCCTGAACAAGGCAGTTAACCCACTGTTCCTAGGTCGTCATTGAAAAGAAGAATTTGTTCTTAACTGAATTGCCTAGTTAAATAAAAAGAAAAAAAAGAAAAAGTAGAGCAAGTGAAAAAAATGAAACTACTAGTTGTCATGTGGGACCCAGCTTTATCATGATCAGAACATAGATAATATTGTTATTAAGATGGTAAGGGAATTTCTGTTTCAAGAAAATGTTCAGAGTATGTAACATCTAGCACACGGAATCAGGCGATTCAATCCCTGGTCCTATCACACTTAGAGTACTGTCCAGTTATATGGTCATCTGCAGCTCAGAAAAATATTTTAAAAAGCTCCAGATTGCTCAAACAGGGCTGCCAGATTAGCTCTTAATTTCTCTATCCGTATGAATATTATCCAAATACATCAGAATCTCTCATGGCTTCACATTGAAAACAAATTCATATCCAGTCTTCGGATTTTCTTTAGGAATGTTTTTTTACGGTATTTTTCAGGCAAGTTAGTACATACAAGCAACACGCATAACCATCAGGGCAGCTAAGACAACCCAAGGCAAGGACAAATCACCTTAAATCTACAATTTTATATAGAGCCACAGCTGAATGGAACTCTTTACCAATCCATATTTCTCAGGCAAAAAGTAAATCCACCGTCAAGAAAAAATAAAACATCTAATGCGATAAACCATATGACTGGACAGGAAATAGAAAGCATCAACTGAATTGTTAAATGTGTTTCCTGACAGGTATTTTGTCTATTGTCTACTTGTTGAATGTTTGTGAAGTCTTGATTTGTGGTTGTTTGTAATGTCTTGTTAATTGGTGTTGGAACCCAGGAAGATTAGCTAGCGCTACAGCATTAGGTAATGGGGATCCTAATAAAAATGACAAAATTACTTTTGTTTGCATGCATGAGTGTTAAAAAAAGCAAAGCGTCTAGCAAAGCACCCCCCCCCCCATCTTTACAACAATAGAATCAATATGCTTTGACCATGACAGTTTACAATCTAATATAACACCAAGAAGTTTAGTGTCTTCTTGCTCAGCCACATTATCCATTACCAGATTCAGCTGAGGTCCAGTACCTTGGGAGTGTTTGGTACTAAATAATGCATTTCGATCTGTTCAGGGCTAGTTTATTCCTAGCCACCTATTCTAAAATTGAACCTAACTCTTTAGGGTTGCAATGACTTCACTAGCTGTGGGTGCTGACATGTATAGTGTTGCATCATCTACGTACAAACACAGGCTTTGTGTAACGCTAACAGTAGATCATTAGTAAAAATAGGTAACAGTAAAGGGCCTTGACAGCTCCCTTACGGAATACCACACTTTACATGTTTTACGTTAGAGAAGCTTCCAATAAAGAAAAGACAGTTTGATTAGATAATCTGGCATATCATGGATAGAGAGCTATGTTAAGCCATCAATAATAAAAGGCTGCACTAAAATATAACTACACAGCTCCCACAATCTTATCAGTATCACCATTTTTTTTTTCAGCCAATCATCAGTCATTTGTGTCAGTGCAGTACATGTTGTGTCCTTCCCTAGAAGTGTGCTGAAAGTCAGTAAAATTGTTTACAGAGAAATGGCATTATATCTGGTCAAACAATCTTTTCCATAAGTTTTCTAAGAACTGTAAGCAAGCTGATTGTTAGGCTGTTAGAAGCCAGGAAAGGGAGCTTTAACATTTTTGGATAGCAGCATGACTTCCCTCCAGGTCTGTGGACAAACACTTTTCTCTAAAGATGTAGCAAAAAGGAGTGGCAACATAGTCCGCTATCATCCTCAGTATTTTTCCAAATGTATATATACATTAGTTGAAGTATAGTTTTGGGAAGTCGGTTAGGACATCTACTTTGTGCATGACACAAGTCATTTATCCAACAATTGTTTACAGACAGATTATTTCACTGTATCACAATTCCAGGGGGTCAGAAGTTTACATGCACTAACTTGACTGTGCCTTAAAACAGCTTGGAAAATTCCAGAAGATGTCATGGCTAGAAGCTTCTGATAGGCTAATTGACATAATTTGAGTCAATTGGAGGTGTACCTGTAGATGTATTTCAAGGCCTACCTTCAAACTCAGTGCCTCTTTGCTTGACATGATGGGAAAATCAAAAGAAATCAGCCAAGACATCAGAAAAAAACATTTTTGACCTCCACAAGTCTGGTTCATCCTTTGGAGCAATTTCCAAATGCCTGAAGGTACCACGTTTATCTGTACAAACAATAGTATGCAAGTATAAACACCATGGGACCACACAGCAGTCATACCGCTCAAGAAGGAGACGCCTTCTGTCTCCTAGAGATGAACTTTGGTGCGAAAAGTGCAAATAAATCCACGGAACAGCAGCAAAGGACCTTGTGAAGATGCTGGAGGAAACAGGCACAAAAGTATCTATATCCACTGTAAAACGAGTCCTATATCGACATAACCTGAAAGGCCGCTCAGGAAAGAAGCCACTGCTCCAAAACCGCCATAAAAAAGCCAGACTACGGTTTGCAACTGCACATGGGGACAAAGACCGTACTTTTTGGAGAAATGTCCTCTGGTCTGTGAAACTAAAATAGAACTGTTTGGCCATAATGACCATCGTTATGTTCGGAGGAAAAAGGGGGAGGCTTGCAAGCGAAGAACACCTTCCCAACCGTGAAGCACGGGGGTGGCAGCATCATGTTGTGGGGGTGCTTTGCTGCAGGAGGGACTGGTGCACTTCACAAAATAGATGGCATCATGAAGTAGGAAAATTATGTGGATATATTGAAGCAACATCAAGACAGTCAGGAAGTTAAAGCTTGGTCGCAAATGGGTCTTTCAAATGGACAATGACCCCAAGCATACTTCCAAAGTTGTGGCAAAATGGCTTAAGGACAACAAAGTCAACGTATTGGAGTGGCCATCACAAAGCCCCGACTTCAATACTATAGAAAATTTGTGGGAAGAACTGAAAAAGCATGTGCAAGCAAGGAGGCCTACAAACCTGACTCAGTTACACCAGCTCTGTCAGGAGGAATGGGCCAAAATTCACCAAATTTATTGTGGGAAGCTTATGGAAGGCTACCCGAAACATTTGACCCAAGTTAAATTGTTTAAGGGCAATGCTACCAAATACTAATTGAGTGTATGTAAACTTCTGACACACTGGGAATGTGATGAAAGAAATAAAAGCTGAAATAAATTATTATTATTCTGACATTTCAGTCTTAAAATAACGTGGTGATCCTAACTGACCTATGACACATTTTTACTAGGATTACATGTCAGGAATTGTGAACTGAGTTTAATGCATTTGGCTAAGGTGTATGTAAACTTCCGACTTCAACTGGATGTGGACACCGCTTCAAATTGGTGGATTCAGCCATTTCTGCCACATCAGTTGCTAAGAGGTGTATAAAATCGAGCACACAGCCATACAATTGCCATAGACAAACATTGGCAGTAGAATGGTCTTATTGAAGATCTGTTGACTTTCAACGTGGCGCCGTCATAGGATGCCACATTTTTAACAAGTCAGTTCATCAAATGTCTGCCCTGGTCAACCGTAAGTGCTGTATTTGTGAAGTGAGGAACTATTGTCACTCAATGGATGTAAAAACATGTTGTTTACTTGCCGTTTGAGGTGAAGAAAAATTCAGAAGCTCCATGGGCAAATTTACAGTGTATTCGGAAAGTATTCAGACCCCTTGACTTGTTCCACCTTGTTACGTTACAGCCTTATTCTAAAATGGATTAAGTCATGGGGGTTTTCCCCTCGAACTACACACAACACCCAATCATGACAAATTTCAAAAACAGGGTTTGAAATTTTAGAAAATTTTAAATAAATACCAGAAATAGCTTATTTATTCAGACCCTTTGCTATGAGACGCAATTGAGCTCAGGTGCAGCTCGTTTCCATTGATCATCCTTGAGATGTTTCTACAACTGGATTGGAGTCCACCTGTGGTAAATTTAATTGATTGACATGATTTGGAAAGGCACACACACACACGGTCCCACAGTTGACAGTGCATGTCAGAGCAAAAACAAAGCCATGAGGTTGAAGGAATTGTCCGTAGAGCACCGAGACAGGATTGTAACCCGATGTTCGCACTGACAGAGCTCAAGAGTTCCTCAGTGGACAACCATCTGTGCTGCATTCCACCAAATCAGGCCTTTATGGTTCAGTGGCCAGACAGAAGCCACTCCTCAGTAAAAGGCATATGACAGCCTGCTTGGAGTTTGCCAAAAGGCACCTAAAGGACTCTGACCATATGAAAAAACATTCTCTGGTCTGATGAAACAAAGATGGCACTCTTTGGTCAATGCCAAGCGTCATGTCTGGAGGAAACCTGGCACCATCCCTACAGTGACGCATGGTGGCAGCATCATGCTGTGGGGATGTTTTTCAGTGGCAGGGACTGGGAGACTAGTCAGGATTGAGGGAAAGATGAATGGAGCAAAGTACAGAGATTCTTGATGAAAACCTGCTCCAGAGCACTCAGGACCTCAGACTGGGGTGAAGGTTCACCTTCAACAGGTATGACCCTAAGCACACATCCAAGACAACACAGGTGTGGCTTTGGGACAAGTCTCAATGTCCTTGAGTGGCCCAGCCAGAGCTCGGACATCTCTGGAAAGACCTGAAAATAGCTGAGCAGCAACGCTCCCCATCCAACCTGACAGCGCTTGAGAGGATCTGCAGAGAAAAATAGGAAAAACTCAAAATACAGGGGTGCCAAGCTTATAGTGTCATACCCAAGACTCGAGGCTGTAATTGCTGCCAAAGGTGCTTCAACAAAGTATTGAGTAAAGGGTCTGAATACTTATGTAAATATCACATTTCCATTTTTTCTAAACCCGTTTTTGCTTTGTCATTATGGGGTATTGTGTGTAGATTGAGGGAAGCATTTATTTTAAAATAAGGCTGTAACAAAATGTGGAAAAAGGGGTCTGAATACTTTCCAAATGCACTGTATAAGTCTACATCCTTACTCAACATTCACAGGAGCCCTTTAAACAAAATACAATAAATGGACAACTCATAAAAGGAATGAAATAAACCAAAACCTGTTTCTCACAAGTGTTGCCTAGGTTGTGCGCATTGCAAACATGTCCACTGTAAAAGACTAATAATACATTAAATGCATTAACAGAAATTACAGTAACCAAACAAACATTGCAGAATAGAAATGGGAATTAACGGTAAATGTATTACTGGTGTGCCATCCCTGCGGCCTCCGCAACGGATTAGTCCACTGAGACAGACATCAAGACATGTGCCATGAAATAAATATATCATTATTTTGTTTTTTGCAACTGCTCGACAAAAAAAAAATATATTGGTCGACCAACAGCCTAATCGAGCAGTCGACTAAAATTGGGTCATCCCTAACGGACAGCAACCATTTCCCCACCTCTCCCACACTAACTTTACAACATTACAATGCTTTTCTTTCATTAGGTATTTTATGCATGAATGATGGTTCGCAGTGTGCCCACTCTGGCAATTATTTTAATGATTTCAATGGCAATGTCATAAGGATTTGTGATGAATGAGCCATCCGATTCAATGAAAGATGGAGTTTGAATTAGTCTTTCTTGCCATAATTTCATTTAAAAAGTACTCCAAAGCTTTTTTCAATCATACTTCCATCATATAGAGTGAGGGAAAAAGGGTTTGATCCCCTGCTGATTTTGTAAGTTTGCCCACTGACAAAGAAATGATCAGTCTATAATTTTAATGGTAGGTTTATATGAACAGTGAGAGACAGAATAACAACAAAAATATCCAGAAAAAACTATGTCAAAAATGTTCAACTGATTTGCGTTTTAATGAGGGAAATAAGTATTTGACCCCCTCTCAATCAGAAAGATTTATGGCTCCCAGGTGTCTTTTATACAGGTAATGAGCTGAGATTAGGAGCACACTCTTAAAGGGAGTGCTCCTAATCTCAGTTTGTTACCTGTATAAGACACCTGTCCACAGAAGCAATCAAATCAGATTCCAAACACTCCACCATGGCCAAGACCAAAGAGCTCTCAAAGGATGTCAGGGAGACCTACACAAGGCTGGAATGGGCTACAAGACCA